>NW_007068728.1:92702-139395 GCF_000164805.1 Carlito syrichta | reverse complement strand
AGTCGCTGCCGTCCCGCAGCTGGGATCACTGTGCGTGGGCCGCGCCTGCCAGGCCCCCCGGCCTGAAAGTCGCGCCTCCAGAGCCACGAGTTAGGGACGGCGACGGCGTGACCCGTTGCGAAAGCCCCGCGCGTCTCCTGGGCTTTTAAGGGATATCGTAGAAGTGGCCATGGCCCCGAGGAGACG
This sequence comes from Carlito syrichta, assembly GCF_000164805.1. Taxonomy (NCBI): domain Eukaryota; kingdom Metazoa; phylum Chordata; class Mammalia; order Primates; family Tarsiidae; genus Carlito; species Carlito syrichta. Next base: position 139,209 of record NW_007068728.1, on the reverse strand, counting down.
TCTCGTGTGTTTTGTCCCGCGCGGGCGCCCGTCTGGCTTTAGCGTCCGTGGAGCCGCAGCCCCGAGGCTGTGAGGAAGTTCCTCTTTGCACCTTGCCCGAAACGCCGCTTCCCGACTGTGTGGAGAGCCGGTGGCGAAGGGCTACGCGGGCATCCCGGCTTCGTGAGGACGCGGCTTTGTAACCACATCTGTCTTTGGTGGCGAGACTTAGCACTCGTGACACTCTCTGAAAGGTGAATACTAGGGCTTTTTTACAAAGAAGTCGTCAGTCGCTCTTACTTGAAGCTTTTTTTTTTTTTTTATAGCGGTAAAGTCTGATCCCCCCCCCTTCCCCGTGAAAGACGTATCTTGTTGAGTCATGACAAGGTGATCTAACTTTGGATGTGCTTATAGGCCCATGGGACGTGCATGTGCACAGGGATTTGGCAAAGGACCTAGGTTAGTGCTTGTGATGATCACTTCAGATTTTCATAATACTGGTTTATTTAGGAGTGGTTTCTTTGTTTTATTTATGCATTCATCTGTTTTATTTGGTAGATGAAAATGAAGTTGAAAGGCCGGAAGAAGAAAATGCCAGGTTAGTGGACTTTCCTGTCAATGCCTACACAGCTAGGGTGGTACAGAGTTCTATCAGCAAACTCTTGAGATTATTTCATTATGATCTTTGGGTTGATTACAGCATTTTGACGTAGAATATTTTGGAGTACATTCACTCCTTTAAGGTTTGTTTCTGTTTCAGGACCTAATCTTTTACCAATTCTATTTATTTGCTAGTAGCTTACAGGACAAAGAGTTTGACTGCTTTTCCCTCTTAAGTAACTTTTAGTCTTAAGTGAATTCAGTGGTGGAGTATCTGATAGCCATTAAACTACTGAGAAACTTTTTTTATTTTTTTTTTAGTTGGACTCTCACTCTGTCGCTCAGGCTGAAGTGCAGTAGCATGCTCACACCACCACAGCCTCAACCTGTTGGGTTCAGGCGATCCTTCTGCCTCAGCCTTCCAAGTAGCTGGGACTACAGGTGTGTACCACCACACCCAGCTAATTTTTTGATTTATTGTAGAGATGAGGTCTTGCCATGTTGCCCAGGTTGGTCTCAAACCCTAGGCTCAGGCAATCCTCTTTGCCTTTGCCTCCCAAAGTGCTGGGATTATAGGCATGAGCCACCACTCCTGGCTGAGAAACATATTTTAACTTAATTTTTAATATTTTAAGTAAATAAGGAACCCTGAAAATAACTGCTTTTACAACTTACTATATTTTTTGATGGTGTGATGGTACTTTGGTTATAATTGCAGTGCTTTTATATTTATTTAAATTCAAAGAGGAGTTAATTTGTTATAAGGTGATTTCTCTTGTTAAATTATTAGACAAATATAAGTATATATACGTATTCAGGTAAAAGCTAGATACAAAGAGTCAGAAGTTTACTCTAAATTTTAAAACAACTCTTGCAAAGAAATACATGGATATACTGACATGACCCTGACTGGATTCCTTGTCCTATAATGGGGTGGGGGGTGGGGGTGTAATTTTAAAAAGCTTTTAGAAAATATTTGGGCTTAAAAAGTGGAGGAAATGCCACTTCACACTCAGGAGACTGTAATCAAAAAGATAAAGCGGGTTGGTGAGGATATGGAGAAATTGGAATCCTCATGCACTGCTGGTGGGATTGTATGGTGGTGCAGCTGCTTTGGAGGCCAATTCGGCAGTTTTTTCAAAGGGTTAAACATGGAGATACTATATGATCCCTGCCTTAGCGCAGTGGAGACATTCGTCCATACACAAATGTGTACATGAGTATTCACAGCAGCATTATTCATAATAGTCAAAACATGGAAAAACCCGTGTTCATCAAGTGATGAATGGGTAGATAAAATGTATTGTATCCTTGCAGTGGAATACTATTTGGCAGTGAAAATAAATGAAGTACTAATACATGTTACAATGGGATGAACCTTGAAGACATGCTAAGTGAAAGAGCCAGTCCATAGAGACAGAAAGATTAGTGGTTGCTGGGACTGGGAGGCATGGAGTTGGTGACCACTTCTGTGTACAAGGCTTCTTTGGGGGGTGATGCAGATATTCTGAAATTAGGTAGCTGTGGTGGATGCACTTTGTAAAGAGCATACCAAAGCCCATTTTGTTGTACCATTTGGATGGATGGTGTTGTATGTGAGTTGTAACTCAATAAAGGTCTTAGAACAAGAAATGGCTAGAGGGAAGACGTGAGAAATGAAAGTAGAAAAAGCTTGGGAAGAACTGGAGTTGTGGTTTAGCTTCTGCACCCAAATGTATGTCCTGTATTCTTTTCACTCATTGATGTGTCGTCTGGAATTTTATCATTTATTATTGAAATTTATGTATTCAACTCAGTTCCTAAGTCCAGTCTCAGTTAACCACAAAGTTGAGATTAGTGTTTATGAAAGTGATTGGATATTTTTTTATACTCATTTCTTCAGTTGGTCAAGAAATTGACTATAGGGTTTAGCTTCACAATCAAATACACATTTAAAAAAATAAGATCATCTTTATCCCGTTACTTTTTATTATTTTGGTTGCAATTCTCAAACTTTACTTTCTGGTTCAGCTTTCTTGAATTCCTCAGAACACGAAATTTGTTGGAAGGGGAAGCCTTCTCCTGCCTTCCCTGAGTGTCATCGTCAGCATTTCTTACATTCCTTTTTAAAACTTCATTTGGAGAGCAATTGAGTTTAGTTTACCCCATGGGGAAAAAAGTCTACCTTTAAAATTTTACTTTTCCAGAAAAAGCTTATATTTTTATCATGTGTCTAAGAGTTTATTGGTGACAGAAAATTAAAACTTCTGAAAGAGTAGGCCTGCTGGTACAGGAGCTCTGCCAACCTGCTGACTCCTGGCGATGTGGCTCATGGCATGACCCGGCCTCGGTGCCTGCTGTGAGGGTTTCCCTCGGCTTCTTGATGACTGTTTCATTGCTGCAGCCTCTGTTCTTGGTCATTGCATTATGCTGTCTCCAATTTTGTTATGTTTTATCTACCCAAGTTTTGGCTAAACATAGGATGCTCTTTTGTGACATAGAAAGCAAGTGGAACTGTTTCTGGCTAACTGGCAGTTTATTTAAGCAGAAAATGTACTGAAGAATTCTAACTGCATATGTTTTCTTGAATCAAGAAGTAAAACAATGAAAATTTTGCAGTGAAGTTTCCAGTTTTTATCTCTCATTTTGCTTTAATTGGTGATTGTGTTAGAAAATGCCATTGTAGAGATTAAAATAATTTACATAGAAACTGCCAGACAGAAAGTGAAGTTTGAAACAGATTACAGAAATTTAATGAAGAGCACTAAACTATGTCAGCATCTGGACATTTTTCTTCGAAATGCTACCAAATAATTCTGAGACTTGAGCCAAATCAGTTAGTTAGTTGCTTTGTATTTCAATTTTCCTTTTTTTTTTGAGTCAGAGTCTCACTTTGTAGCCCAGGCTGGAGTGCAGTGGCACGCTCATGGCTATCGCAGCCTCCACCTGCTGGGCTCAGGCAATCCTTCCACCTCAGCCTTCCGAGTAGCAGGAACTACAGATGCATGCTACCATGCCTGGCTTATTTTTTGATTTATTGTAGCAAGTTGACCAGGCTGTTCTCGAACCCCTGCGCTCAGGCAGTCCTCTCGCCTCGACCTCCCAAAGTACTGGGATTACAGACTTGAGCCACTGTACCCTGCTTCAGTTTTCTTATCTGTAAAATGAGGTGAGAGTTAATTCCCAGTGTTGACATTACAATTACTAGAAATGTAAAAAACCAGTGTCGCTGTAGGATTATGAGTGTTTTTTGTTGGTAAATGCCGTAGACATGCTTGAGTCTCATGGGAATGTAGGTTTTTTATTGGTATATATCAGTTATGTTGTGAAAGGACAAGTTCCAATGTTCACCAACCTTAAAGTAAGTTGTTTTAAAGTTCATCAAAAGTAACTGCTTATTAGTACCAAATCAGAGTCTTGCATGAAGATAAATTTTTTTTGTTGTTCATTCGTTTTGTTGTTTTTTTTTTTGAGTTGGAGTTTCAGTCCGTCGCCCAGACTGGAGTACAGTGGCCGCTCCTGGCCACCGCAGCCTCGACCCATTGGGCTCTGGCAATCCTTCCACCTCAGCCTTCCAAGTAGCCGGAATTTCAGGCGTGTGCTACCACGCCCGGCTGATTTTTGATTTATTGTAGAGATGAGGTCTCACCAAGTTGCCCGGGTGGGTCTCGAACTCGCAGGCTCAGGCAGTCCACTCACCTCAGCCTCCCAAAAGCGCGGAATTACAGGCTGAGCCACTGAGCCCGGCTGAAGATAAATTTTTTAAAATCTTGAAATTTTATTTTTATACAACAAAGGATAAAAAGAAATATCCAGTAAGATTGATGAAACAGTAACAGGAAGAAGAATATATTAATGAAATACAAAAATAGTCCATGTGATCATATCACAAATTTCAGTTCTTTGAACCCCAGGGAAAGGAGGAAATTGTGTGTGTTACATAGTTCTTGGCATTTACAGTGGCACCTGGCACGCAGTGGATGGTCAATAAAGATTAAGGATAAGTAAAATGATTCAGGGTGTTGTATATTTTTAAAAGTGTAACAGACTTGAATCATATACTACTATCACATTGGAAATGCCTCCACAATTGGTTAATAATTTGCCTTCTACTGAAAATATTGAATATTTGTTTTAATGCAAGACACTAGGAATAACAAGGTGTAAGAGAGTCAAATTTTACCATACTTGCCCTTACCATCCAGTGGAGACAGTAATTTTAGGAAACTTTACCAGATGTAGCTTAAAAATAATGCTAGTGTAATATGTCTGTACTTCTGAAAATTAGTAGCTAACACGTATGCTTACTTTGTTGTTTGTAGTGCTAACCCTCCTTCTGGAATTGAAGATGAAGCTGCTGAAAATGGTGTCCCAAAACCGGTAACATAAGGCTATGTAATCCAGTTACTTCCCTGTTTAAAATCTTTACCAATAACTTCACAGTTCACTTAGAAAGACTTTCAGTAGCCTGGGTTATCTGGCCCCCTCTGATATCTCCTGCTTCATCTGGTGCTATCAAAAGCATTTTGATGTAGAAGTTAAATTAGCAAAGGAGAAGAAATGATAGAAAGATTTTAGAAGGGATAGAACATTTGCAGAAACTTGAGGGTTATTGCTTTCAGGGAACTGAATGGTCAATGGATCATTTTAATAGATTATAGAATGCCAGGTTTTCAAAGCAAATATTGAGTCCTATAACCTTAATTTGAAAATGTTACGGTTTTTTAGCAGTGGTTTTTAATATACAGTAATCCCCTACATGTGAACGAGTTCTGTTTCGAAAGAGCATTCATAAGTTCAATTTGTAAGTCCAACAAAATTAGCCTAGTTGTTCAATTGGTTGTCCATAGTTGGTTATGTAGTACTGTGCTGTAATAGGTTTATAATACTTTTCATACAAATATTGAAGGAAAAAACAAAATATGAAACATTTAAAAAATACAGTAGTACAGTATACGATTGGACATACAAACACATCCACATCTTTGAAAAGTCACTTGAAGGTTCATATGTAGGGGACTTACTGTATATGACAGTCTCTGATCCCATGTCTGTTAAATTGATATTTTAGGAGGTGAATGCATCATTAGTCCTATTAATATTTGTACATTTTAATCTTATTGAAAGAAGAAAACAATTATTCTGCAACTTTGAAATTGTATAAGAAAAAGTAGTTGGCTTGTGTGATCTGCTTATTGACTCTGATGTGATTTAGAGAAAAATAGCCTCTTGGGTCAAAATAAAACCTTCATAAATGGTCGTACTTTTACTCAGAGGTATACAAGATATTCCCTCAACTGTTTGCATGTAGGACCTCTTTTAGGTATGCACAAATAATAATAATTTAGCTGCTCCCTAACTACTTGACACTTTTAAACCATGACACTGTGAATCTTACAGTTGTTTTCCTACTTTTTTTTTTTTTTTGAGTTGGAGTTTCACTCTTGTCGCCCAGACTGGAGTGCAGTGGCCGCTCCCAGCCACCACAGCCTCTACCCGCTGGGCTCTGGCGATCCTTCCACCTCAGCCTTCCGAGTAGCCGGAATTACAGGCCCGCGCTACCATGCCCGGCTAATTTTTTTTTTAATTTTATTTTTTTATTGTGGAGATGAGGTCTCGCCTGCCCAGGCGGGTCTCGAACCCACGGGCTCAGGCAATCCACTCACCTCAGCCTCCCAAAGGCGCGGGATTACAGGCTGAGCCACCGAGCCCAGCAGTTGTTTTCCTATTAACTCATATTCTTTTTTGCCAAGAAGTTCTCAGTACTTATTTTGTATAATTGTATCTTGTAGATGGCTTTGCTCATTGCCTTAGATCCTCTTTGCAAGAGGGGCAATTATAAACAATAAAAAGACATTGTTTACCAAAAGAAGATGAGGTTTTATTTCTACAATCAGAGTCTTAGCCTTTTTATTATATACAACATCGAAGTTCTGAGTTGAAAAACATGGCGGCCTTATGAGTTTGTAACTTTTTCTCTAAAACTGTATCTCAGATAATGCAGGATAGTTACTCTTTTTAGTTAATAGTAGACAAAATGGGTTATTGAATGTATTTTATAATTGTTTATGTTGGTGTAGAAAGTGACTGAGACTGAAGATGATAGTGATAGTGACAGTGATGATGATGAAGATGATGTTCATGTCACTATAGGGGACATTAAAACCGGAGCACCACAGTATGGGTAAGTTACTTTTAAGTAAGTAACAATCACGTGAAAGCTAGGAAGCAAAGCTGGTGTAACCGTATCAGAAGTGTTTGTGGTTGATTCCATTGTTATCATATAATGATGAGAAAGAATTGCAAAACTTTTACAAAACATGAAGATATTTGCTTGCTAAAATGAAGTTACCTAATTATGTAAAGGCTTATGGAAGCAGCATTTTTTGATTCCTGAATTTAAAGTTTTTATAAAAGAATTGAATGATAGAAGTCCCTTGGTTCGAATTAGAAAACTTTAAATTATAATTTGCATCTGCATTTATTATTCTTCCACTTTATTACCTACCTAAACCTTAGTTTAGGTTCTTAATTTTTTTGTTCAATAAAAATTATATCAAAAGTCTTTGTTTTGCTCTTACTAGTTTATTTTTCAAGTTGTAGGTTATCCTGTAGGCTTTTTAGGTCATTTGTCTCAAATTTTGTATTTTATAAACTGAACCAAGTGAATAGACTGTCATTTTATCATTGACCACATAGAGAATCTTATAGAAAGTTTGGAAGGGATTGCATTAAAGTACAGGTTGTGATTTTGTTACAATAGTAGAATAAGAGTCAATGACTTTTGTTTTTCAAATTGTATTATGTGATTAAGCTTGTACATTAGAAACATAAAATAGTGTCATTAATTTCATTATAGTTCATTAAGAAGCCTTTTCTGGAATCAGCCAATATATACATAAATACTCTTAAATATTTTATTAGTAGAACTGTTTTTTTTTCTGTCATTTATTTCAGAAAACTTAAAGGTAATTCAGAAATTTTCTTAGGCAGTTTTATATTATAATAGTGATTACTCACAAATTTTAAAATCTCAGCAACTCTTGAGAAAGCAGGGTAGAGAAGAGACTTGGATGCTCACGTTGGGGTGGGTGTTCCAATAGTGCTTCTCCCTGGGAAGGCAGGTCTTCATATTGGGTTCACACTGTAGTACTAGCAGCAGGTAGAGCGGAGACTCGGGTACTCACGTGGGGTGGATGTTCCAAATGTGCTTCTCCTTCTCTGGGAAGGCAAGTCTTCATGATGGATTTACACAGCAGTGCTTGGAGTTCTTCCTTCTTGTAGACCTTTACCACTGATTATGAAAAGGAACACTTCCATATAAAACTATAATCACTGCATATTTATTAGATACTGTTATGTCAGATTATTTACATTTGCATGTTATGGGACAAATAGTTATTTTGGATTTTAATGGGACCATTTTTTGGGTAGGAATTGCCCGCAAATGTTAAACATACCTAGACTTTTGTAGTACTTTACTGAACTTTATTTTTTACAGCAGTTATTAATTTTATGCATTGTAGTTATGCTTATACATGTTTATCACCTTTAAGCTCTAAACTCCTTTTTACATTTTTTTTAATAGAGATGATATCTCACTGTTGCCCAGGGTAGTCTCAATCTCCTGGACTGAAGCAATCCTCTTGCCTCAGCCTTTCAAAGTGCTGGGATTATAGGCGTGAGCCACTGTGTCTGGCCTAAACTTCTTAGAATAAGAAACTATGTTTTATGAATTTTCCTATTTCTCATTACATATATTAAGGGTTCGACAATTTTTTTTTTTTTTTAGTTGGATTCTCTGTCGCCCAGGCTAGAGTGCAGTGGCATATTCATGGCCACACCAGTATCAACTTGCTAGGCTCTGGCGAGCCTTCTGCCTCAGCCTTCCAAGTAGCTGTAACTATAGCGCGCGCTACCACACCCAGCTAATTATTTATTGTAGAGATGAGGTCTTGCCAAGTTGCCAGAGCTGGTTTCGAACCTACGGGCTCAGGCAATCCACTCGCCTCAGCCTCCCAAAGTGTTGGGATTACAGACTGAGCCACCGAACCTGGCCAACCTCCATATTTCAACGTACATTCCTTGAAAACAGAAGGAAAGCCATTGAGAAGATAAAATTTAGCTGGGCATGGTGACTCACGCCTGTAATTCCAGCAATTTGAGAGGCAGAGGTGAGAAAATTTGTTGAGTCCAGAGACTTGAGACCATCCTGGCCAACATGGCAAAACCTCATCTCTAAAATAAATCCATAAAAATTAGCTGGGCGTGGTGGCAGAAACTTGTAGTTCCAGCTACTTGGAAGACTGAAGCGGAAGGATCACCTGAGTCTAGCAGGCTGAGGCTGCAGTGGTCGTGAGCATGCCACTGCACTCCATCCTGGGTGACAGAGTGAGACTCCCACTCAAAAAAGAAAAGAAAATTTGATAAATGTTTACTTTTGCACAGAATTTTCAGAAACAAGTTTAAAGAGCAAAATGTATTCAAGGAGCAAGGTTTATTGTAAGTTAGAAAGTACAAAATAGGATTTCAGGGGAACGTGCTTTGATATGAGTTCATAGCATAAGGCATGAGGAAAAGCCAATCCTAAAGTAGGAATAGTTTGTCTTTTTTTTGAGTCAGAATCTCACTTCTGTTGCCCAGGCTGGAGTGCAGGGGAACGCTTATGGCCACCACAGCCTCAACCTGCTGGGCTCAGATGATCCTTCCGCCTCAGTCTTCCAAGTAGCTGGAACTGCAGGCGTGTGTTACTATGCTCGGCTTATTTTTTGATTTATTTTAGAGACGAGGTCTCACCAAGTTGCCTGGGCTGGTCTCAAACCCCTGAGCTCAGGCAATCCTCTTGCCTCGGCCTCCCAAAGTGCTGGGATTGCAGACTTGAACCACTGCAACTGGCCATAATTTGTCTTTTACAGGGAAGTAGTTTCTTAGCTACCTCTGAGATTCATTTATTCCATAAACACTTTATAAAGACCTATTTTGTCTGGCACTGGGTGTTAAGTAGTAAGATAGTGTGCCTTTACCCAACTACCAGTGGTTGAATTCATTTTTTGTTACATTTTTTCATCTTACCATGATACAAAAGAATTGTTTAAATTTCACCTTGAGGTTTCCCAACTATGTAGGTGATTCCATGGTAAAATTCCATGGAAGCAGCAGTTTTCGAATGTATTAATTGATGATGAAAATACACAAAAATTACAAAAATAGCTTTTATTTTCCAGAAGTAGTGAGAACGATGGATGTGAGTCAATATTTTCATTGCAGCATATGTATTAGAATAGACTCTTCTATGTTTTGAGAGGAGAGTTACTAAAATCCTGCAGGTGCTGAAGATCCTGGAGCTAACATTTGAATTTGCTTGAATAACTCTTGAGTTGGAGGACTGGTGATTTTTAGGCAGAGGTGTGATAGAGGCATGTCTAGAAGGATAAGGTAGCTGAAGAGAATAGTTCAGATCACCGATGGAAGAAATCACAGTGTTTTTGTTGTGCCTTTGTGAAGCCTTTAAAGGTTTTGTTTTGTGTTTGTTTTATTTATTTATTTTGAGTTGGAGTCTTACTCTGTCACCCAGACTGGAGTGTAGTGGCCGCTCCCGGTCACCACAGCCTCAACTTGCTGGGCTCCGGCGATCCTTCCGCCTCAGCCTTCCAAGTAGCTGGAACTACAGGTGCGCGCTACCATGCCCGGCTGATTTTTTTTGATTTATCATAGAGATGGGGTCTCACCAAGTTGCCCAGGCGGATCTCGAACCCGCGGGTTCGGGCAGTCCACTCACCTCAGCCTCCCAAAGGCGTGGGATTACAGGCTGAACCACTGAGCCCGGCTTTGTGTTTGTTTTAAACAGGATTTATTGAGAGAACAGGAAAGTTCCCACACTGGGAGGGGACCCGAGAGGGTTGCCCATCTTTAATGGTTTTTAAGTGGATCAGTTTATTTGAAAAGATAACTTCAGTGGCAGTAGTTGGGAAGGATTAGATAGAGAGAAATTAGCTCATAGACCTGAAGTAGTCATCCAGTTGAGATGATAACCTAAACTCAGCCAGCAGCAGCAGTAGAGGGATGGATAGACAAGAGTATATTTGAATAAGACATAGAAGTTGAGCTGGGCACTGTGTTGCACACCTGGAGTCTCAGCTACTCAGGATCACTTGAGCCCAGCAGTTCAAGATCAGCCTGGGCAACGTAGTGAGACCCCCTTTTTTTAAAAGAGAAGAAAGAGGGAGAAAACCCTGTCTCTAAGGCTGAGGTGGAAGGATCACCAGAGCCCAGCAGGCCTACGCTGGTGTGGCCATGAGTATGCCACTGCATTCCCCTGGGCGACAGAGTTAGACTCCAACTCAAAAAAAATTAAATAAAGAATATAACATGGTTAATGGATTGGTTGTAGATGGAAAGGCAATTAACAGCTAATTGAGTATATGGGAGGAGGAGCAGGTTAAAATAAATTTATTTGATGTTTTTATTTTGAAATTTCAGTAGAAAATGGCAGTATGTATTATCTATTATTTAGAGTGACCTAAGATATCCTTAGCGTCTATTGGACAGTAATACAGATTTGCTTAAGTGCAGTTTACCATTCAGTGAAGCTTCTCTGTACAGAGTGAATATAAAGACTCAGTGGCTTAAAAAAGAAAAGTGATGTTTTAAGGCAGAATGGGGCATGGAAAGTAGTTGAGTGGGAGGCAAAGAAGCTCGTCATTGCTGATCCTTTGGGAGAAATGTTATATTTCCTAGCAGTTTGGTAAGGGGACACCTCAGAGACAATCCTTGACTTCTGTACATTTGACTTGGAAACTAGAACTCTTGTACATCATATATAGATACTCCTGAGTCACTTTGCTGTGCTAAACTTGGATTATTAAAATGCAACCATCATGAAGGCAGCAGCCATCTTTGTCCAGCTCCTCATTCTTAGCCTGGAACCATATCCTTAGCCTAGAACCACATGCGACTATGCGACGTGTTTTTGGTGCTCAGCATTCATTAAATTAATTACTCAGTCTTTAGGGTAAGTAAACATTTCACATTGGTGATGCTAGTACTACCTGACAGTAATAATTTAATTTGGGATCGTTGATACTTTTTGTATTTCTAGTAGTGGGCCTATAATCATTTTAATATCTGATTGTATTTACATTTTTTTAAAGTAGAAAACAAAAATGACAGTACTGACATAACTGAGCCTAAGTCCCATAAATTTAGAAACTTGGAGATAAAAAATGGAAGGCATTGTTATTATTAGGCAGACAAAAAGCAGTGAATCTTCAGAAGTTTAGTTGGCTGAACTCTGAGAGAAAAGAACCAAATAGATTCCATGAATATGCGTGAGAAGTGTGAAGTTGGAAGCGTCATCTGCAGCTCAGTCTTAGTCACGTCTTTCTATCCCGTGGGATTGGGTCCTTCTCCGCCCCTTTCTCTGTTCTCTCCTAACCTACCCAGTAATATGTAAGTCTACTTTACTTAGTATATTTGATTTCCTTACTTATGTACAAGTGTGTATTATACAGAAAAGTAGAGAACTGTCTGTAACCCCATATTACAGAAAATTTTTACAAGGCTCATGGGCTCTATGTGACATGGTCAAGATTATACAACCGATAGTTGACAAAACGTGTTTGAACAGGGGTTGGTCCAACTTCAGATTTTTTTTTTTAATTACTGTGTATTCTACTACACATTAAAAGGTAAATAAACTTCAGTGTTTTTTGATGCAGCTACAACCCAGAGCAAGACATGGGACGTTACTAGCTTCCTGGAAGTTTCCCTCTTTTCCTCTTAGTCATTAGCCACTGACACTAACAAGCAGTGTTCTGCTTTTGCAGAGTAATTTCATAAATGAATTAATGTTGTGGACCAAGTATTCCATGGCTGTTTGAAAGCAAATTTAGCAAAAATATCACAGGAAGGACAGAAAGGGCACTGGAATTGGCAGGAAGGTGGAGCAATTTCATGTGTGGGGATTTTTGAATGTTTAATAACAAGGAGGTGAGAACATGAAGACAGGGGACAGAAACTAGCCTTCCCTTCCCAGCCTGTGAAGTTTGTTTTCAGCAGGATTTTTTTTAGGGGGAGTAGGATCCAGATCTCATTCTGTTGCCCAGGCTGGAGTGCAGTGGTGCAATCCTGGCTCACTGTAGCATCACCTTCCTGGGCTCAAGTGATCCTCAGCTTTCCATTTAGCTGGGACTAAAGCTGCACACCACCACACCTGGCTAATATTTTAAAAAATTTTTGTAGGGACCACACTAATGTCGAACTCTTGGCTACAAGTGATTTTCCCAATTTTGCCTCTCAAAGTGCCAGGATTATAGGCATGAGCCACTGTGCCTGACCTACTGTGGGATATTAAGTTAGTGGCAAGGAGGTTTTTGACATGGAAATGAGTCAGATTTTTAAAGAAAATAGTTTTTGTCTTTTATTGAGCAAGTGACAGACTTAAAATGAGTTTAAAATGTTTTTTTAAACAGTGTGAGTCACTGTTAATTTGTTTACTTACTGTGTGGGTGTGTAATTTATTTGTACACATTGACTAAATTACTGTCTTATTTACTTTAAGTTTCTCAGGATAATTTTTATTATTTTGTTTTTAGGAGTTATGGGACAGCACCGGTAAATCTTAACATCAAGACAGGAGGAAGAGTTTATGGAACTACAGGTAACATTTTTATTTGTGGTTGTATCACTAGAAAGATAAGGGGCACATACCTTGAATAAGTCATCATAGCTCTTTTAAGAGCAGTTTGTTGTTGTTGTTGTTGTTGTTGTTGTTGTTTAGTTGGAGTCTCACTCTGTCGCCCAGGCTGGAGGGCAGTGGCATGCTCCCGGCCACCGCAGCCTCGACCTGCTGGGCTCTGGCGATCCTTCTGCCTCAGCCTTCCAAGTAACTGGAACTACAGGCGCACGCTACCACACCCGGCTAATTTTTTTATTTATTGTAGCGATGAAGTCTCACCAAATTGCCCAGGCAGGTCTCGAACCCACGGGCTCAGGCAATCCACTCACCTCAGCCTCCCAAAGGCACGGGATTACAGGCTGAGCCACCTAGTCTGGCTTAAGAGCAGTTATTGACCATACGTCACAGAGAGTGGCAAATTTTTTCTGTAGAGGGTCAGATAGCATATACTTTGGGTACTACTGGCCTCGTAGTCCTTTTTTTGTTTTTGCATGTTTGTTTTTCTACCCTTTAGAGAAGTAGAAATCTTTTTCACTCACAAGGTGTATAACAGCAATCATGTAAAATGGGAAGTTAGCAAGTTCCCTGTGTTATAGGAATCCCTTGCCTTTGGATAAGAAGTACCAGCTCCTTCTATCCAGTTTATCTTATCGTTCCACCATAACATTTGACTCCACTTTTATTTATGACAAACATTGATGCTTTGCTTGGAACCTTTGCCGGGTTTGTGCCAAGGATAGTGAAAAGGTATTTCTGTTTTCTGTTTGTCTGTGTTCTCTCACAGATTCTTGCTAATGTAGCTCCTTCATCCTTTTGTGATTTTATGTAAACTAGGAACAAAGGTCAAAGGAGTCGACCTTGATGCACCTGGAAGCATTAACGGAGTTCCACTCCTAGAGGTAGATTTGGATTCTTTTGAAGATAAGCCATGGCGTAAACCAGGTAAGATTATTGTGGATTATATTAATTTCAAGATTTTTGGTGTGATGTCATCAGAAAAGTACTTTTGAGTACCAGTTTTGAATTTAATTGTTCAGTGTCATTTTTATTGTCAGGCAAACGAGTAATAATGACTTGAATTATTAAATCTTATCGGTGGCCTACCGTTACCTAAATGTAGACTTACATATTGTTTATTTTAATGCCATTTCTAAAGGAAATAATTTGATAAAAATTTTATAGTCTTTTTGCTATCCTCAAGGGAGGGGTGATGAGACTGAAAGAACTCTATATTTATATTTTGTAGTTTATCATATTTTTTGACACTGCATAAAATAGAGCTGAAGTATTTGCACATTAAAGGTGTGTTTTCCTTTTAGGTGCTGATCTTTCTGATTACTTTAATTATGGGTTTAATGAAGATACCTGGAAAGCGTACTGTGAGAAACAGAAGAGAATACGGATGGGGCTTGAAGTGATCCCCGTTACTGCCACTACAAATAAGATTACGGTAATGCGTAACTATTCCAGAGTACCCTGCCTTTTCTACCGGCCCACTTTTATTCCCCAAATAAGTCCCTTTTCCCTATAAAGGTGTTTAAATGCTATGTGATAGTATAACAAGTTCCATTGTCTTTACCTTGTTATTTGTTTCTTCCCTTCCTTCCCTTTCAGAGTTTTTTTTATATTAATGATTATCTGATGTTCTTAGTTTCAAGTCACAGACTAGCCACAGCTGGTTTGTCTTTATTTGGCCTATTAATTAAAAGTTATGTGGTATCTTAATGGGGAATATGTTATTTAACTTAGGCCGAAGACTGTACTATGGAAGTTACACCAGGTGCAGAGATCCAAGATGGCAGATTCAATCTTTTTAAGGTGAATTTTAGTAAATTATCCTTGGTTGCTCTCATTTTTTGTTCTTGAGTCTGCTCCCATACCACTACTCAAGGGACAAGATTAAAGTGGAAATAGCTACCTTTTTTCCAAACCTTCAGCTTCCTGGTGACTTACAAATTTGCTGATTGTTGTTTTATCTCTACCTTGCAAGCATGTGAATTTATAGCCTATTATACTAACAAATGCCGAGTAAAACTGTTCTTTGCTATATGTTGCGATTTCATTTTGAGTCGTAGTCATGTTTGTTTGTAGGGTAGAAAAGTTAATGGCAACAAATTAAGCTCTTTGTAGGTCATGCTCTAATCTTTATTAACTGATTTGGAGGCTGACTTTCTTTATTTTCTTTAAAAAATTGGTAAGGGAGGTGTCCTACTGTTTTATCTTTATGAAACTGAAATTGGTGGTGTTATATCTTTGGTAGTTCAAGATATCTTCAGTAATCTTAGGCGTTCTCTGAGTGTCTAAGAACTAAACAGAATGGGATGAAGCCATTGATTTTTAAAATTACTACTTGGCCGGGTATGGTGGCTCACGCCTTGAATCCCAGTACTTTGGGAGGCTGAAGCAGGAGGATACTTGAGACCAGGAGCTTGAGATCAGTCTGGGCAACATAACAAGACCTTGTCTCTACAAAAAATATAAAAAAATTATCTGGGTGTGGTGGCGCATACCTGGGGTCCTAGCTATTGGGAGGCTGAGGTGGGAGGATCCCCTGAGCCCAGAAGGTCAAGGCTGCATTGAGCTGTGTTCATGCCACTACACTCCAGCTTGGATGACAGAGTGAGACTCTGACTAAATAAATAAATAAATAAATAAATAAAATAAAATTAATACTTGGCCTATGAGAGATTTAGAGATTAGTATTCCTACCTGGGTATCGTCTGATCTCTGGCTTCTCCATTCCATGGTTTGGTGACTGCCCCAGTGCAAGAATAGCATTGCATCCTCGCACTTCTCATCTTGAAGCCTGATGTGCACTCTTCTTTCTTTACCTTAATACTTGATTCTTGTGTGAGGGACGTCAGGGTGGGGCTGTGTGTTCAGGGACCTTGGGGGCTAGATGTGGAACCCTGTGTTTGCACCCTGCCCTCAGGAACCCTTCCTTGGGCAGTGCACCTGCTGTATTCATAGATGTAGCCTCTGCTGGACACAGTTATATGTAGAGAATTTATTTTTAATTTACATCCTACTACGGGTAAGTGTTTGGTTTTCGTTCTGTTACTGATGTTTTGGAAGTGTGTGATGAAGTCTGTTTTAAATGCTCATCAGAGTCTTTGTGGACATATTGTCTACTTAGGCATTGAATGTATTGACAATGGGAAGAAAAGCTGTCGTACTGCTCAAGTAGTTCATCAGCTGTGGTGCTTTTTCTTCTAGCAGAAATGAGAGGTGCCATTTTTAAACTTAGTTTCTGAGCATTTTTTCACAGTAGTCTCTCTTTGAAGGTAGCCGTTGTGAATGTGTATTTGATATCCATACTGTCTTCGGAAAACTTCTGAAGTTTCTTTTGGTTATATGAGAGGAAGTCATGGACTGTTCATTATTATTTATTTGATTCTGAAGGAATAAGGACTTGAATCTGTTGGATGCCTTGTAATGGGTTTCTTCATGTATATTGTGGTCTGTCGGACATGGTGGCAGTAAGGCCGTGATGAGAAAGACTTAAACCTTAGACTAGTCCATGGGCATGTATATGGGAAGCTGTGTGAAAGTTCTTGGGCAGTAGGGCAAAGTGTGGATCTGGTTTTCAGAAAAGGACCTGGCAGTAGGGTGGACTGTGCAGTGAAAGGTAAATGACACCCAAAGGGAGTTGGGCCGTGCTCCAGGGAGGATGGGGCCTGGGTGATGGCAGCGATGGGCAGAGGGATGGGCTTCAGAGTTATATGTGAGCTCTTTTCATGTCTGCTGCAAATCAAATGAGAGACAGCCCATACCTTTAAGACGTGTTCAACTTGTTATATGGATTTTCAACCACAGGCAAAAGACAAGATAAATCCTAGATGCTTATTACACTCCTTCAACCATTACTGATACTGACATTCTCGAGGTAATAGCCTTTATATTTTTCAGAATGATAAAGGTTTTGTAAGCAAAATATCACATGAAATTTAATGGGTATAAAAAGAAGGTCACTCAGTTGGGTACAAAACAATTATGTACTTACATAGTTGGGGTTGCGAGGCAGGAGCGAAGTGACTAGTGGGAATGGGAAACATGCATGTGTAAGAAGCAGTTGACCACAACCTCTCCTTAAAGTATTTTCTGTCCACACATGCAGACGTGCATAGACTTTTTTTCCCTCTGTGTCTGTGTGAGCTCTGTCACCAGTGTTCTGAACTTTCACAGTTCTGTGTTTTGGTCTGCTTCCATCCATTGTACCAAGCCCTCAAGTGTCCCTCTCAGTCTAGAAGCTCATACCTTTCACTTCCGGGACATTCTTACATTATTCATTTACTTTCTTCTTTCTTTTCTCTTCTAGATAGATATTGGACCTTTTTAACTAGTCCTCTAATTAAACTTTATTAATCTTTTTTTTTTTTTTTTAGAGACAAGGTCTCATTCTGTTGTTCAGACTGGAGTGAGGTAGTAGCATGATCATAATTTACTTACTGTAACCTCGAACTCCTGAGCTTGCGTGATCTCCCTACCTCAGTCTCTCAAGTAGCTGGTTTTTTTATGGTTTTTCATGGTTTTATTTGTTCATGGTTTTATTATTTGTAGAGATGGGATCTTGCTGGGTTGCCAGGCTGGTCTTGAACTCGTAGTCTCATGATCCTCCTGCCTCTGCCTCCCCAAGTGCTGGGATTATAGGTTGAGCCGAGGGGTCTGACCTTTTAAAAATCTTTTCTCTTATTTTCTATCTCTTTGTCTTCCATTCTCTGGGAGATTGCTTCAGCTTTACAAGTCTTCTACTTAGTTTTTCATTTTTACTGTGAAAGTCTTAATTTCCAAGTAAGCAAGCTTTTCTTTGTTGTGTAATTGTTGCATTATGTTTTTGTTCATGCATGCGATGCTGTGGAATCCTTCTCCTTCCTTGTGTTTTCGAGGGTGGTTTGTTGGTTTCTGTTAGATTTTCTTTGCCTGCCTAGTCTGTTTTCTTCAAGTTGATTGCTTCTGTTTGTTATTTTGGCCTTCTGGCTTTGACTTTCCCAAAATGTTTGCTGATTGTTGACTGTGCACGCACGTGAGCGTGGGCTGCTGCGAAGTCGACTAGAAGCCGTGCGTGTGGCTGGAGCTTGGTGACACTGGTGCCTCAGTAGGGCTAAGCATTTCCACATTTCCCAATGGCAGTGTCTTTGGGTTGTTTGGCTTTTTTTATCTTCTTCATTTTGTGGTTTTCTAATTTTTTTTAGGGAAGACATAGTCCAGGGTCCCGTCAGGGGGTATATACCAGCTGATTTGAGTGTCCAGGAGCTGGCATTCATTCCTGAACCTCGTGGCATCCTGCCATTGATAATCGATGTGTCTTTGCTTTCTATTGCTGACTTAGGATTCGACTTTCTTTGATCTTCTCAGTCATAGTTCATCTACTTCCAAAGTCCTAAATTGATGCTTTCTTAATGTTTTTTTTCTTGTGGGCTAAAACAAAACTGTGACAATTTGTTCATGGTTTTCTATTTTTCCTTTTCTGACCCTAACATGGGGTAAATGTTTTTCTTAAGTTATTAAAAAAAATTTTCCTATTTTTTCCTTTTTTTTTTTTCTTCCCACCCCAATTTTTAAAAATAAATATATGAGGGGAGATCAAAACCTAGAATTATCTTTTGAAGGGTGAGCCCCTTGTAGTACACTCAGAATTTGTTCCTCTGGATCAAACCGTTAACTGAAGTTTTTATCTAGAAGTTTTGAGAAAGTTTCCTCACGATTTGTGGCAGACAGAGGACTGGTTCTTCCACCATTACTGTGCACCTACCTGCCCACACCACACTGAGTGTTCAGCAGTTTTTGATAAAAAATGTCATGTCCCGTTCCCTACCTTCCCTATTCACCCAATCTTGTCTTGACAATTTTTTTTGTTTCCCTGGATAAAAAAAGATCTCAAAGGGAAACATTATGCTGATGTGAAAGAGGCAAAACAAGAAACTGCAGAAGCACAAAAAGGCATCAAAATTGACAAGTTAAAAAATGTTTTGAACAGTAGGAAAAGCATCTTGATAGGTGTATTGCATCAAACAGAGAGGAATTTGAAGGTGACTGTAGTTTAAACTTGTAAGAATAAATACACAGGCCGCGCGCAGTGGCTCACGTCTATAATCCCAGCTCTTTGGGAGGACTAAGTGAGAGGATTGCTTGAACTTATGGGTTCGAGACCAGCCTGGGCAAGTTGGCAAGACTTCATCTCTACAATAAATTAAGAAAAATGAGCCGAGCATGGTGGTGCATGCCTGTAGTTCCAGCTACTTGGAAGGCTGAGGTGGAAGGATCACCTGAACCCAGCAGGTCAAGAGGCTGTGGTGATGGTGAGCTTGCCACTGCACTTCAGCCTGGGTTACAGAGTGAAACTTCGATTCAAAAATAAAATAATAAAACATAAATTTTTATAAATAAATTCTGGGATTTTTTGGTCCTTCCTTGTATAATCTGTTACTTGGATATATCAAAATTTACTTAAAAGATTCTTTGTTTAGATATTGTTGTTAAATTCTTGTGAATGGTGCTATGATGGGAGGCAGAAGGAAATTTTTAAAAAATAGCTTCAAATACAGTGGTAGCATGATTTGGGTGAATAATTGGCTCCTCAAGTTTGCAGACTTTAGCTAAGTTCAGATTTGTAAGATCTGACGTGAATTTGTTTTTAGAAAGTCAGACACAGTTTCTTATAGGCATTTAAAAAAATATTAGGTCATGTGAAATAATACTCTCATTCTGTTCTGGTTAGACTCATTTTAAGAGTGTGTAACCCTGAGTGTAACATCTGAAGACAAACAAGTGGCTGATGATGATGCATGTTGACTAGGAAGGCTGCTGGAATGGTGAAGATTTTCAGAGTCGTTTAGTATCATGAGTGTGTTGTGAAGAAACCAAGGAGCAAGGGAAAGCCAGGAGACGCAAGCCATTTGACAAGTGTAAAGTCGGCCCTGTGCTCCTGATGTCTTCTCTAGTCTTTCCCTATGTAGACACGCTTTTGTCTGTGCCTCTACCCTCTTTCACTGCCTCTCCCACTTCTCTCCCCTACCCCTTCCTACTTCCCTTCCCAGTTTTTTTTTTTTAAAGCAGGATTTATTGAGAGAACAGAAAAGCTCCCACAGTGGGAGGAGACCCTAAAGGATTGACCCCCTTCCCAGATTTTAATTGAACAGTTGACTATGTCGGGGAGTGTATTAGGCTTGGGTGGGGAGCGGAGGTCAGTATGATAGATATGTTGTAGTCTTGAAGTTCATCTGTTTTCTTTTTTTCTGTTTTTTTGAGATGGGATCTCACTATGTTGCCCTGGGCTCAAGCAATCCTTCACCTCAGCCTCCCAAAGTGCAGGGATTCCAGGCATGAGCCACTGTGCCTGGCCTAGGTTTATCTGTCTTAATGGGAGAAGACAGGTATTAATTAAATAACCTTGTTATTAATTAATTACAAAATTATGTAGTTACAAACGATATGTTCTACGGAGTTTGAAGAAGGGACATTCAGGCTGAGTCCCAAAGTCAGTCAAATATTTATTGAGTACTTATTGCATGCCAGGTTTTCAGGGCACTTGGGATACTGATTTATATTGGACATGGCTCCTGTCTTCAAAGATCCTAGGCTACAGTGAAAGTGGACAATAATCATACAGTAAAATAAATAAGATAATTTTGGGTGATGACCAGTGAGCAATTCTGTGAAGAAAGTAAAATATGATAACATGATAGAGACCAGTAATGGCCAAGGAAAACCACTCCAAGGAGATATTGGAATGATGTATACATGATTAGAAGGAGAAAGCCATGAGACTGTGGGGAGAAAATGTTCCAACAGAACATCTTGTATAGAAGCCTTAAGAAAAGTGAAGCTTGCATGCTGAAAAGAATAATAACAAAGGTCACTGTCACTGGGCATAGGAGAGAGAGCTCGGGAAGGATAGAAGAGAAAGGGCTGGGAGTCACTGCAGGCTGACCCGAGAAGTTGACCATACTCTGGCTGTCTTGGGAGCAATAGAGGAGTTCAGAACAGGCACATGAGTTGTCTTACATGTTAACAAGACTGCTTTGGCTGTGCACAGAGGATGGGTTTTAGAGCAAAAGTAGAGAGGCAGGTTAATTAACAAAACAGCCAAGATGTGATGGTAGGGGTGACTTGGGCTGCAGAAGAGGCCCTAATGATGTTGTGAGGGCCAAGTCGACGTGCTGGGCATTGATATGTATTCGATAATTCCCAGGTTGTTTTGCTTTCCTTGAGCAACTTGGTAGATGATGGTGCCATTTATTTATATGGGAAAGATTGGAGAGGATCAGATTGGGGGAAATTAGTGGTTTTGCTTTGCTTTGTTGTGAGGTGCCTCAGATGTGTCAGAAGTTGGGTGTAAAATGACTGGTAGTTGGGGAGTAGCTGGACTAGTACAACATCTCCATGCAGTGTATTGCATTTCTTTTTCTATTCCCATCTCATCTTTATCCCACAGGTTTTTTTTCCGTAACATTTATTGTATTGCTCTGATTGTGTGTTTGTATTTTCCTAAGGTCTGGGATTCTGTTGTGTTTCTCTCTGTAGTCTCAGCTTCTGGTATGTAGTAGATACTTAATAAATGGTGAATGAGTCATGCTTAATTCCTGTCGCCACATCCTGCCGGTGCTGTCTGTCACTTGTTTGTCAGATTCATTTCTTCCTGTCCTCACAGCTTTAGTGCCAACTTTCATCTCTCCCTCGTTCATTTTAAGTTGATTTTCTTTTTAAGCATCAGAACTCACTTTCAAATAAACTCAGTGTAAAACCCTAATTATGTGAAGGTATCGGGACTGGGTTGGACATTGTTAGTAAGAGATCTGACTATATGGCTTAAGTACAGGGGGTTCTTTTTCTCAAGTACCAATCAGCTGGGAGGCAGGTAGTTTCTGGAATGGAGTCAGGTGTCTGCGAGTCTCTTGGCCATGGCCTCGGGGGACCAGAGTGAGACTGAATTGAGACGGGGCGGGTGGTGGGATTTAAGTAGGGCACAGAATGTGGTGGTGAATGTTCTTTAAGTGTAGGGAAAGTTGAGCTTCGTTTAAATTTAATAATTTGGTGATAACTTAAGATGGAACGGTGAGTATAAAAGCAAACGAGCACAAAGAAGACATTTCATCGACTAGAGGAACACCCTGGGCCACGCTCACAGGATCTGATCAGAGCAGAGGGCTGGGCAGATCTTGGAGAAAGGATGGAGTAGGTAGGTACCTGGTCTGAACATGGTCTGAGGAGGGAGAAGAGGTGTCAAGGAGACAGACGGTTGCCTCCAGGCATCGTATCTGCTGAATTGACCGGACAGTGGCACTGCTGAAGGTGATGGGAAGATGGGGCAGTGGTGTGGGCTTGCAGTAGCAGGGCATCCCACTGTGGTGTGGCAATTTGCTGTCTGAATGGAAAAGGGTTAGAGTGACTGACGGGGTCCCTGCTTGTTTTCTTAGCTGAGGAGAGTGAATAGAGAAGGGGAAATTCTTTGTGGCCTTACATCAAACCCTGAAATATGAAGTTGTAGCTGAGTGTTGAGGGCTTATTTGTGGGGATCTGAGGGAAAATTATGAAAGTGCAAAGTGTGACAGTTTGTTGAGTGATTAAGTGGCGTGAATGTGAGCTTTTTAAGAGTTGGGACATTCTGATCCCATCATAATTTTGGTGCCTCTCACCTAATGCTTTTCTAAAATAGGTTAATTTTAATACTTATTCAGCAGTGAAGCATTCCTTGTACTTAATGTCACATCAAATGTGATAAACTTATTTTAACATCCAAAGTGCACTGTGTTCTATTAAATTAAATGAGCTAATCACCTTTTTTTTTTAAGGTACAGCAGGGCAGAACTGGAAATTCAGAGAAAGAAGCAGCACTTCCATCGACAAAAGCCGAGTTTACTTCTCCACCTTCTCTGTTTAAAACTGGACTCCCACCAAGCCGGTGAGTTAGACGGTTGTCACTCCCTTATTGTAAGGCATTGGTGTCTACACTGTGCTTGTGCTGTTTTAAGTATGGAAGCTCTGAATGGTCTGCCAAAACACTGGAACATTCTCCTTTGGTTTAATAGGCAGGCAGGAAAGGAAGCAGGTGTCTGGTTGAGTGTGAAGAGGCGCCAGCCTTGCCTCCATGGTGACAGTGGCCTTGCTGTGCTCTGTGCTTATATTTCTTGCCTGAAGACTCGCTGAACTTCCTGAGTCTAGATCTTTCAGCCTACAGGTGTCTTACTGGTGTCAGGAAAAGAGGCTGTAGAGATTTCAGGGAGGAAAATCTTTCAAATCCAAAACATTTTTTTCTCTTTGGATTCATGTGATGATACCTAATCTTGTGTTCTACAAGGTACCAGATATAAAAAGCTGAGGATGGAGGGGCGCTGAGCATCTGAGAGGGGGCTACATCTGGAGCAGTCTTGGTGCCGTGTGCACAAACTCAGTGAAAGGCAATTCAACTGCCAAACGGGAGCTGTGGGGAAGGTGAAGTCAGCCCGGGGCTTGTTTCCAAAATGAGAGAAATGACAGCATTTTTCTGTGCTGATAGGACCGAATCAATAGAGTAAAACCTTGGTGCCACAGGAGAGGCCCCGAATTACAGGGCCCGCACCCACGTCTTGCACTCTGGTTCTAGTTGCCTGAGGACACTATGACAAGATGAGAGAGACAGACCACACTCACTTAACTTAGCACTGGGTGTTGTTACATTTGTTCTGTTCGGAGTTGTTGTTTTTTTATCTCTACTGTGCTTAGTTTGTAAGTGATGTCGAATCCTGGGAATGGAAGCACAGACAAAACAATATCTGGAGTTCAGTGTTAGCTACAGTTCGGGTATCTGTGGGGGCCCTGGAATATATTTCCAGCTTTTCTAAGGCTGATAACCATGGGTCTCAAATGAGGCCAGTCTGCTTGTTCCTGTGTGCTGTCCTCACGCTTGTCAGGGGTGTGAGTGTCCTAAAGAGGAACTAGAGCCGAGTTTGACAGGGTGGAGGTGATGCCAGGCAAATACTGAAAAGGGTTGGAGGGGCCAGGACTGTGGGCATCCACTCGAGGGAGTGACTGTGACAGTAGACCACGGTCTGAGATGTGGGAGGACATAGACAGGTTGAGAGAGTAGAAAGGAGGCAGAGAAAGGGTGAAAAAATTCGCAGGTCTGTCACTCCTAAAAAAAAGAATACGCACAGCCTGGAGGAGTTGCTTCGGTGTCAGTACTGTACTTCTGTGTGGGAAGAATATACCCATTGTATATTACGGAAGTTGGTTTCTAGGCTCACCTTCTTTGATCCAAAGTATACTTTCCAGTCATTGTGAAATATTTCCCTAAAAGAAGTTTTTTTCTGTTTTACTTTTCATATTTGTGGAGATTGGATAGACATCTTTGAAAGTAAAATTGTATTGATTTTAGGGAGAAGACAGTAATGTTATTTATTAAGACGTAACAGAGGCTGCAGATCCTTAAGGCTGATGAGCGGTACTGCGCACCTGGGCATGTGTTTTCATTGTTTAAAATAGACCGCCTTCCTGATATTTAGGTAGATGTTATGTTTGCACAGAACCTAAAACAGTTTTTTGAACTTTATCAATAAAAGTTCTGGATTTCCACATTTGTGTACTACTGCTCAGCAACTTGACCTAGTTAAATAAAACGTTGTATTCATTATATCAGAATGTTCTGCTTAACTTTTAAAAGTTTTCCTTGTTAGGTTTTTGGTTTTTTTTTAAGTTGGAGTCTCACTCTGTCGCCCAGGCTGGAGTGCAGTGGCATGCTCATGGCCACTCCAGCGTCGATCTGCTGGGTTCTGGCGATCCTTCTGTCCCAGCCTTCCAAGTAGCTGGAACTACAGGTGCATGCTACCACACCTGGCTAATTTTTTTAAAAAATTTATTTATTGTAGAGATGAGGTCTTGCCAAGTTGTCTGGGCTAGTCTCGAACCCGTGGGCTCAGGCAATTCACTCGCCTTGACCTCCCAAAGTGCTGGGATTACAGGCTGAGCCACCGAACCTGGCTCTTCCTATTAGCTTTTTGAGAAGTGCTATATACAGAAGAGTGACCTGTTGTGAGTGTGCAGCTTGATTGAATTTTATAGACTGGACACCTGTGTCACCAGCACGTGGATGGATAAAGAGAACACTGCCATGGCCCCTGAAAGCCCATTCTATATCTCTCTTGTTGTTTTCATTTTTAAGTATTTTATTTTGACTAAAACTTAAACTTACAAAGTACAAACAACTTTCATGCATTGTTCACTTCAGTTCACCAGTTAATAACATTTTGTCATATTTACTTTATAACTTCTCAGAAACATTTTTCTACTGTGCCATTTGAATGTTAGTTGTAGGAATCATACCCATCACCCCCAGATCCTTGAGCATGCATTTCCTACAAACAAGGATGTTCTGTCACATGATCACAGGGCACAGTTATCAAGGCCAGAAACTCCATAGTGAATCAGTGCTTTCACCTAACTGCAGGTCATGCATTCTGCCAATTATCACAGTGATATTTTCTGATGGTAGTTCTTTTCTAATTTAGGATTCAACCCAGGATCAGTCACTAAAAGTAACTGTTTTATCTCTTCTCAAATCTGGAGTATTACTTGACATAGCATTTTAGAAGCGTGAAGCTAGTTTGTTCTGTGGGCTGTTCCTGCCTAGGTTTGTGTGATATCTTTCCTTGACTCAATTCAGGGTTTGCCTTTCAGGCAGCAGGAGCCCCATGGGTGATGCCGAGTCCTTTCCAGTGCCTAAACCTGCAGTCATGTGCCGTCCGCTTGACCCATCATGTTATTAGCGGAGCAGCTGATTACTTGGTGGTGGTGTCCTTCGGGTCTCGGCGCTGTGGAGTTACTACTTTTCCCTCGTGTTTAGTGTGCTGTTTGTAGGAAGACTATGTACATATCCTGTTTCTCTTCCAGCTTTCCAGGAATCTTGGTATCCACTGATGATTTTTACTTCAATCTCTTATGAATGTAGCACGGCTGCAAACTAGTGATGCCCTGCACTTTTTTCTCCTGACTTCCACGGGTCGGCATTTCACTCTAAAATGAGCTTCCCGCTCCCTGCTGACCACCTCTTGGATGCTCTGACTTGTATTTTATGTGAGCAAATGTGTGTGTGTGACTTAGACATGTGATTTATTAGTGTATGTGGTGTATAAGCCACATATATGATTTTATATATACTGTAATTCATTTTGATGCTCAGATTGTTCCAAATCTGGCCAGTGGGAGCCTCTTCAGACTGGCTCCTGTGACCTTGTGACATGACTGTCATTTTTTTTTTTTCTTGAGCATCTCGCTGCTCTTTGACATCACCAAGACATCCTGGCTTATCTTGTATTTTCCCTGTGCCTTCCCTGGGAGTGGCCGTTTCTGGAAGGCCTCCAATCATCCTTTTAGTGGGCATTGGTTACTGAGGATCAAGACTGTGTGCTGGCTGTTTCTGACCTTTCAGTACTCAGGGCTAGGGAAGCATGAGCAATTGCAATATGAAAGTGCCATGCATCTTTTTGACGTGAAGTTGCCATCAGGAGTGTCGCTGCTCTTATTTCTCCCACCACCCCAGGTTCCTTGGGAGCCCTTCCTGCCTCTAGTTCATGCTGCATATCCTTTCCCACAGTGAGGACCTGGCTCCAGCAGTGTCAGTGTTTATCCTCACTTGCTGAGTCTTAAATTGCACGCAAAACAGGCTCAGCACTTCTCCTACCATTAAAAAGCTTGGTAAATAGACCGGGCTCAGTGGCTCAGCCTGTAATCCTAGCACTTTGGAAGGCCGAGGTGAGTGAATTGCCTGAGCCCACGGGTTCGAGACCCACCTGGGCAACTTGGCGAGACCTCATCTCTACAATAAATCAAAAAATTAGCCGGGCGTGGTAGCACGCACCTGTAGTTCCAGCTACTTGGAAGGCTGAGGGGGAAGGAACGCCAGAGACCAGCAGGTCGAGGCTGCGGTGACTGGGAGCATGCCACTGCACTCCAGCCTGGGCAACAGAGTGAGACTCCAACTCAAAAAATAAATATATACTGTGAGTAGGCTTAGTACCACCACAACTATCTTAACATGACTCGAGAATGGTATTGTAGGACCATGCTGGAGGACTTTAGAAAAAGCATGTCAGGAAAGGAAAAAAAACAGAACAAGGGGGTAAGAGAAAACAGGATGTAAGAAAGAACAGACAATTCATCTCACCAGAAGCAGCACCTCTTCTCAGTCTCAGACAAGTGCTGCCTCCAGAAAAGCCAGTTCAAGCGCTAGGAGGAGGCAGGGCCAATGTGGGAGGTCCGAGTCCCCTGACCTCAGGTGAGGCTGTTGTGAACATTGGCCACTTTCTGGTGTTTAGGTTGGTGGTGGTGTTTTGTCGGATTAGTAAGGTAATAAATTTTGACTGTACCTTATTTTTACCCCTCCAAATTATGCCTTTTAAGGGCACAGTTATGGGTTTTTAGTCACCTTATGAATCAAGACCCTGCACATCTCTCTGGCCTTCTGTGATATGGAATGGCTTCTGCGGAGCCA
Organism: Carlito syrichta; assembly: GCF_000164805.1. Classification (NCBI taxonomy): domain Eukaryota; kingdom Metazoa; phylum Chordata; class Mammalia; order Primates; family Tarsiidae; genus Carlito; species Carlito syrichta. Next base: position 111,511 of record NW_007068728.1, on the reverse strand, counting down.
CACCAGTAGGTGCTTAGGAGGCGTTTTTCTCCCCCTTGTGTCACGTTAATTTCTCTTTCCCACATCACGTCCTGTTCAGAAGTCCTAGCTTCTCTTCAGTACCTGTTAAATAAGTGCCCACCTTCTGAGCCCGGCTTTAGGACCTGTACATTTTGACTCTGTCGAACCTTTCCAGGCTTTATCCCAGCTGCAGGGCGTAAATCTGCCATTTCATTAGTGGGTCTACAAGCTGCCCTGAATGGACTGTTTCCCTTGCTGGCATTATGGTTGTGCTCATGATCTGTCCTCCATAGAATTTTGATTTGTGTTCTGAATCTTAGATTTACAAAGCCTGCAGCCTTGGACAGATATTAACATTTCTCTGAGTCTGACAGAATGAACATAACTTTTCTCCAGGGAATGTGATGAGAAGCCACTGTGTGAGGGCCTGAGCATTTGTTGTCAGCAATAGTCAGCCTGAGCAATTGCACTTAGATGCTTGACTTTGAAATGTAGCCTGAGATCCTTCCTAACTTACCATTTGAGGTTTTAAATGCTTATGGTCTATGAGGGGTAGTTTTGTTTGCTTTTGTCTTACTTTTGTTGTTACAGAATCCTAAGTTTTCTTTCTGGGCAGCTTGATGCTATATTAGTGCGCTTTTAATTATTTTAATTTAAAAACTTTAGAATATGTAAATTTTAATCAGATATCCCTGATATAACACCTAACAGAAAAGCAACAGGAGGAAACACTATTAAAATTTGATGTTCTTAAAATTCTCTTTCTTTAGAGTTTAAATTATCTATTCCGCTTATATTTGTTATATATTCCACAGTTGTAAAAATTTCTATTCGACTTGCTTTGATAGGATTTCCTACTGGGAGAGAAAAAGCATATTTATTTTTATAAGCGAGCACTCATCTCAAAGTAAGAATATCCATCTATAGCCGGGCGTGGTAGTGCACGCCTGTAGTTCCAGCTGCTCGGAAGGCTGAGGTGGAAGGATGGCCAGAGCCCAGTAGGTTGAGGCTGCAGTGGCCAGGAGCAGCCACTGCACTCCAGTCTGAGTGACAGAGTGAGACTCCAACTCAAAAAAAAAAAAAAAAGAATATCCATCGAAACTATAAGCCTAGTAACTAATGCAGTTAAAAATATAGTTATCTGTATTCTTAGAATAATGCCAGTTGTATGTGTTGCTTTAGTAGATTTTAAAAAATAGAAATTTTCATCTTGTTATTTTAAGCATACTCATTGACTTTTTGTATGTACTATATGATAGTGGTTGATCTTTGTTTTTCAACACTAAAATTCTATTTGAGAGGCAAAAATTATTTTAAATAAGGAAAAGTTAAATCTGACAAACCTATGAATCTTTTCACACCTAACATTTTTGTGAAACTTTTCACACCTAACATTTTTGTGAAACCCAAAAGTTGATAGTTGCTCTAATAATATAATTTCTATTAAAAAAAAAACCCTAACAATAATTGTTGTTATAGTACATAAGTAACCACTTGGATTTATATTTAACCTGGCTAGCAAAGTGAATACCTATTGACTGATCCTAAGAGGACCAGACAATAAGAACCTTAATTATAAATTCTTCATCTTGCTACTGTTGACTTAGAATCTTACAAAAACAGCTATTTTATGGCATAAGCATTGGATTTGGATTTTAGATTTAGTTTTGTCAGAAGCTACCTGTGTGGATTAAGGGGTGTTCCCTAAAGTGTCTCTGTCTCTGTCATTACCACATTGGTAACCTGGTGGGGCTTGACTCTGTCATCTAGAAGGCCTCTTCATCTTGAAATTCTTTATTTTTCAACTAGTCCCTGGTTTACAATGGAAAAAGAGATCTGAGAAATTAGGGAATTTGCCCAAAAAGACAGTTAAAAGGCAAAGCCAGGACTAGAATATCCGGTTTCTGCCATTTGGTACATACCTTTCAGGCAAGTTGACTTTTGTAGTTAAAGGCATAGAAGCACTTAAAATATGTTGTGTTTTTTGTAATTTTAAATTTTATATTCGTCTCTTTTGCTTTATTGTTTTTTTTTCTTTTTGACAAACCCTTGTGTTGAGGACTGCTGGATCCCACTCCAGAGGACCTGTATGCTGATTCAGAACTTGAACTCTTGTTCTAAGAAGCACAGTTACAATCGCAGACCAAGCTGCCCTTCAGGGCAGACACTCAAGACTGCATAGCTTCTCTTTCCTGATTAAGTTGCTCTTGTGGAATTGTACTTTGTGCTTTGCTTATGCAGTGAGGAGCATATGAGAAACAGCTCTGGGAAGTCCCTCCTGCTTTGATTGTTTATTTTGCTTTTTTCCTATGTTATGTTTAAATATTATTAACATCATGTTTTATTTATTTTTTATTTATTTATTTATTTTATTTTTTTGAGTTGGAGTCCCACTCTGTCTGTTGCCCAGACTGGAGTGCAATGGCTGCTCCCGGCCATCACAGCCTTGACCTGCTGGGCTCCAGCGATTCTTCCGCCTCAGCCTTCCAAGTAGCTGGAACTACAGGTGCGTGCTACCACGCCCGGCTAATTTTTTGATTTGTTGTAGAGATGAGGTCTCGCCAAGTTGCCCGGGTGTAATTTTTGATTTATTGTAGAGATGAGATCTCACCAAGTTGCCCAGGCAGGTCTTGAACCCACGGGCTCAGGCAATCCACTCACCTCGGCCTCCCAAAGTACTGGGATTACAGGCTGAGCCACCGAGCCTGGCCCATCATGTTTTCTTTTAATGGTACCCTTTTTCCTTTACAGTAAGTATTGTCTTGTGAACCTTTTGTGTAATATGTTTGTACTGAATTGCTATGCAAAATGAGTTTCTTCTTGTGTCTTGTGGTCAGTCAAGTTTAAGTACTATTGCACTCTATCATACTTTCTCGTAGACTCTCTAGTCTCTTCATTGCCATCAATGTGACAGTAGTAATAGGTGCTACCTCATAAGGTTATTAGGAGAAGTAAATGTCTATAAAGTGTTCAGACAGTGCCAACCCAGCCAGCACACAGTAGGTGCTCAATAAGTCTAGTTGTTGTTACCAGGAAAAACAGTCTTCAGAGCAAATGCTTTGTTTTTGTGGTATGCACATTAAAGACATTTTGTTATTAATAATGTCCTTTGTTTTGGCTGCCAAGAAAAATCTACTGAGAAATAAGTTTATGGCCTCTTGGCCCTGATTTCAAATTTCAAAATTGCTGTTGCATCTCTGTAAGCAGCCCTCAAACTCTTTCTGGGACATCCCAGTCATCTGCGTATGATCTTTCAATTCAATGCCATGATCATGGCAGAACTGTTTTCATTTCCTCTTTGCCAGAAGGACAGGTGGAGGCTCTTGGGAACTTTGCCTGTTTGAGCTGTAGATGAACCTGGATGTCCCGTGGGGTTTGTGTCTCAGCTTTTTCTTTATTTTTGAAGTTGGAGTCTCACTCTGTCGCCTAGGCTGGAGAGCAGTGGCATGCTCACAGCCACCTCAGCATTGACCTGCTGGGCTCAGGCAATCCTTCACCTCAGCCTTCCAAGTAGCTGGAACTACAGGCATGCGCTACCATGCCCAGCTAATTTTTTTTTTTTTATTTGTTGTAGAGATGAGGTCTTGCCGAATTGCCTAGGCTGTTCTTGAACCTGTGCGCTCAGGCAGTCCTCTCACTTCAGCCTCCCAAAGTGCTGGGATTATAGTCTTGAGCCACCTTGTTCAGCCGTGTCTCAGCTTTTGACTAGATGGTTGAGTCCAGCATGGAGAAGAGAGTTGTGAGAGTGACCTTCGCGGCTGCTTTGCTCAATAGGCTTGTGGGCCTAACAAAGCAAGGGCTGTGTGGATCTCTGAGCTGCAGTTGATTTCCTTATAGGGAATCCCTACTGAGTCTTTCTATGCAGTCCAATAAAAAGCTGAACCTTAAGAGCTTTCATGAACAGTGCAGTTTAGTATTTTTTCAATAATATGGTGTAAGAATAACATTTGGATTTTTAAGCTATCAGTGATAAATATATGCTTTTCTTAATTTGATATGTGCTATGTATCTGTCATGAAACATTTCTGAACAGAATAGAAAGCTTCACTTGTCTGATTTAGGTAAATCAGTTTATGTGTAAAAAAGAAAAAAAAAACACCTAGCAAGGATGTGTTATGACTCCTCTAGGGATATACATTTGTTGAGGTTGATTCCTCAGTTCTATGTTTTTAGAAACATAGTACTTACCATTTTTTAAAGTACCATTTTTCTAGGTATTTGGTGTTTCCATTTTAAGTCTATAGTGTTTAATCTTATTTACAGCTGAAAAACACTAATTGGACTACTGACCATATTGAAGCTGAGCTTTAAGAGATGAGTGCTGCCACATGTCTCAGAATGGTTGAAAACCAGGAGTCCTGAGAAAGGAATGATAAAAGGCAGGGTATAAAAGCCTGTCCCCGTAACTGAAAAAAGTTTGAGTCTTACATCTAGATTTAAGTGTACTACTTTTAACAGATTGGAGAATTTGCGATCTAAATTGCTAATCATAAAAGAATTTGATCTTGATGTGAATAAATGCGCAAGATGAGAGGGGAGAATCAGTGACTCAGTGACCGGGGGTAGAGGTGGTGGGAAAGGAGACAGTCAAATGGAATGGAAGTCAAGGTCTGAGGGTGAGTTCTGACACAGGAGTTGGTGGGGGGAACCTGGCCGCCACACAGGCCTGTTAGACCAGGGACCTGTGTGTAGGGCATTGGTGCTGGAGATGTGTGTGCGTCAGGGGCTGATGGCAGGTGCTTTGGTACAGTGGGTATTAATTTGTAATTAAGTTTTAGGGAAGAAGCTGGAGCAATATTTGTTTTAAGTTCTAGGTATTTGGTGTTTCCTGTGTGTTAGTATATTTCCCCAGCTCTATTGAAGGATATAACTTAAGTGAAATCACTCTTGACCTTTGGGATCATGAGAGAATTTAGGAAGTGCATGACCCAGGCGTAAAATTAAAGAGGCGTGACCTTTTTGGAAAAATTATAGAGAAGGGAACTCTTAAGCAGGCAAGCATGGAAATGGGATCTCACTGTGAGCTTTAAGACATTTCAGATGCCATTGTATACGTTTTATATTTGTGAGCATAAAATTACTTGTGAAATGTTTCAAGATCTGCTTAAAACAAACTGTTACTAACTCATTTCTTAAGTTTCTCTTTCTATGGAAGTCTTAAGTTTCTCAGAGGTCAGCTGGGTGTGGTGGCTTACGCCTGTAATCCCAGCACTTTGGGGAGCCCAAGGCAGGAGAATCGATTGAGCCCAGAAGTTTGAGAACAGCCAGGGCAACATAGTGAGACCTCGTCTCCAAAAAATACAAAAATTCACTGGGTGTAGTTTTGGTGCCTATTGTCCCAGCTACTCAGAAGGCTGAGGCAGGAGAATTCTTTGAACCCAGGAGGTTGAGGCTGTGGTGGGCTGGAACCGCAGTGCTACACTCCACCCTAGGTGACATAGTGAGACCTTCAACTCAAAAAAAGAAAGAAAAAATTCTTAAAGTTGAATTACCCTGCTGGACAGAAGCCTTAGTCGAGGGAAGGGGTCTGTAGGCTTTGGGATCAAAGACCCAAACTCTCGAATTTGAAAGTTAGTTTTGCCATTTAATTATTCCTGAGGTCAGTGACTTCACTCTGGTCCCTGGCTTTCTCATCTCTGCCAGGTAGTCAGTGATTTCTAAAGTATTATTGGGCAGCTGCTATCATCAGTAACTCTAGGAGCCTAACGTGGTGACTTTGCCAGGGTCTGGGTGTTCTAGTCATTTCTCCAAAGGTTTAAAGGCAGGATTATTCAGAAGTGAAACAACTCAGAACCAAAGAGAAAGTCCTCTGATTTGCATCCACTTTTCATTGCCTGTTTCTATTAGTGACTTCTGTACCTCGTTAGGCACATATGATGCTTTTTAAAGGTCCTACTTGAGCGACACAGCTTTAACATGACTTTTAAAAATACAACTTATGTCGACTTTTCTGTGAAATTTGCACTTTGCTTTGTGGTAGATTATTTTTCCAAATCTTTATATACTTAAACATTAAGGGGATTGTAAATGTAATTAGAGGTAGGGCAAATATTTAAATATTTGAATTTTCTCCCTAGAATAAAAGGACATAAATTAATAAATAATTATATTTTCCCATCTAAAGACAATTAGAAAGAAAAACTGGAAAAACTGTTTCCCTTTTTATGGTTTTGGGGTTTTTTTGAATTGGAGTCTGGCTCTCTCACTAAGGAGCTAGGGTGATTATGGTCAACATGACCTTAACCTCCTGGGCTTAGGCGATCCTTCTACCTCAACCTCCTGAGTAGCTGGGACTACATGACATACACCACCATGTCTGGCTAATTTTTAAATTTTTTGTAGGGACAAGGTCTTATTCTGTTGGCCAGGCTGGTCTTGAACTTCTGACCTCAGGTGATCCTCCTGTCTTGACCTCCCAAAGTGCTGGTATTACAGGCATGAGCCATTGTGCCTGACTGCTTTTTACTTTTTACTTTTTGTTTTTTTTTTTGGAGTTGGAGACTCTTCATCGCCCATGCAGGAGTGTAGTGGCATACTCCTGGCCACCCCAGCATCCACTTGCTAGGCTCTGGCAATCCTTCCATTTCAGCTTTCCAAGTAGCTGGAACTACAGGTACATGCTACCACGCCCAGCTAATTTTTTATTTGTTGTAGAGATGAAGTCTTACCAAGTTGCCTAGGCTGGTCTCAAACCCATGGACTCAGGCAATCCACTCATCTCAACCCCCCAATATGCTGGGATTACAGGCTAAGCCGCTGAGCCTAGCCTACATTTCTTCTTTTAATACTTAGAATATGTCACAAGGAAAATATTCTGTGTGTGTTAAAATGAGCATTATTTCTTTTCTAGCCTTTTCGGGGAATCTTTAAAATTTTCTTAATAAAACTGTTATATATGTAGTGGCGAACTAATTTTATTTTCATTTGTCTAGCATTTGCTCTCTGGTTTAATTTCACAAAGATAAATTCAGTTGGCAACTACTAAAAAGTAACAGATTTAGAAGAAAATCTATACAGAAACTTAAGTAAAATTTAGCATTGTTACTGTTGGGTGTGTTCTAGCTTTTTAATAAAAATGACAGTGCAAAGGCAGAACTCTAACTCAGTGAAATTTTTTCAGTGTGTGTTGTGTCTGATTTTTTTTAAAAAATGTGTTACAGAGGGTTTTAGTTTTTATTTTTCACTTAATACTTTTATTATTTCTCAGACATCTAACTAGGTGAAACTGAGTTGATTCCATTTTTATGTTACAGGCGATTACCTGGAGCGATCGATGTTATTGGTCAGACGATAACGATCAGCCGAGTGGAAGGGAGGCGGCGGGCCAATGAGAACAGCAACATACAGGTCCAGTGTCTGAGATGAGTGTGTCTGGTGAAAGACTTGTGTCTACATTCTCGCTGAATGTATTCAGTAGTCATAGAGCTCTGTTAGGTGTTCCAAGAGACCTGAAGTGTGGAGTGAGTCGTTCTTACCTTTATTACACACACATTTCCATTTAGAATTCATAATTTCTGGTTCTTTTTCATAAGGTTTTTCTTTTTCCTTTTTATAAACCTAATACAGATTGAATATCCTTTATCTGAAATGCTTGGGACCAGAATGTTTGCGATTTCAGAATGTTTTGGATTTTGGGATATTTGCATATACATAATGAGGTGTCTTGGGAATGGGAAGTCTAGACATGACATTTATTTGTTTCATAAGTAAGTTATTTCACCTATTATAATAACTTAATAATTGATGACAGCCATTTTTCCCCTTGGCGACCCTGAATGAACTGCCATGTTCTCAGGGAGCCTGACAACATGTGGGCCTGCATTTTGACTGACCCATCACACATTCCGTTCACTTGTGATGGAATGTCAGTGTGGAGCATTTCATATTTCAGATTTTTGGATTAGGGATGCTCAGCCTGTATCCAGATTCACTGAACAAAAGGTTGGAATATGGGAAAAGTTTTAGAAGAAAAAGGTCGCCAGTGATTCTACCACCTAAACATAACTACACTTAGCGTTCTGTACATCTTTCTTGTTCCTAAGCACAGTTGGGATACCGTTATAGTTCTATTTTTATGTATCCTTTTTCATCTAAAATTATCGTTTGCATTTCATTGGTATTATTAAAATTGGTTTAGAATCTCTTCATGCTATCTTCATTTATGGATATGCCATAATTGGCTTAATGTGCCATTTCTGGGGCTCTTGAATACCTTTGTTTTCAAGTGAGAGAGTGAAGGGAAATGAGAAACAGGTAAGTTGGAGACTCAATGTTGGAACTTCCATAATTGAGACTTCATCTCTGCAGCTCGGCCATTCTTTTTTTATTATTTATTCCCTTTTTCTGAGTACTTTAAGAATGTCCAAAATGGTTTGATTCTTGTTTTCAACAATAAATCATTTAAAATGTTCTTCTTAACATTTTTAAAGGCAAATCATTTCTAAAGTAGAATATAGTCTTCTTTTTCTTTCCTCTGCTATTAAAATGCTATGATTTCTTAAAATAATTCTGTGCCATACTTTAAGAAACAACTTATCAGCATGAGCTCTACAGATGCTACTGTACTTACATGTAGGAAAGTTAGTGAAGAGAGGGACTGTGTGTGCATATGACATGCCATAGTCAGCAAGATGCTGAGAGGTGTCAATGAAGCATACAGTACTATGTTGGCTGTTTTAACCATTTGTTACATTGGCCGACATGTTCTCAGGAAGCCTGACAAAAGCCCACATTTCAGGGTGCCGCCTAGCTTGCTTGTTTCAGGGGGTTTGTGGTACCTGAGGGTACCTGTCCTTATCTGTTCTCATAGGTAAGCATTCTTCAAACACTTAAACAATTTTTTTCAAATACAAACTTTTGTTCTTAAAGTTATGAGAAAAAGTTGTTTCCACGTTGTGCAGCCTGTGACGACAGGCTCTAGAGCAGTGAGTTTGTGACCTGCTGCCACACCTATGATTAATGGTGACATTGCCTCACCTTGGATCCTTTATCCTTGGTTAGGTGACAAGGACTTGTTATATTATGTTTATGAAGTATATGCTTCTTGTTTGGAATTATATTACTTAATTACTTATTAGAAATTTTTTTCAGTAACAATCTAGTTGTTTTTCTCAGAATTTGAATATGCATGTTTTTAAAAGTATGCATGTGAGGTATACTCATGAGGGTATATCTATGTACACATAGAACTGTTACTTCCTCCAGGAAGATATGTGAGTTAAGCTACCCTTAATTCGTTTTCTTAGATTAAGTGAAATTAATGGACTAAGATTCATCTCAGACAGTAGCACATGCTCATCTTTTCACTGCCTGGGCTCTGCTTGTAGGTCCTTTCTGAAAGGTCTGCTACTGAAGTTGACAACAACTTCAACAAGCCGCCCCCGTTCTTCCCTCCCGGAGCTCCTCCCACCCACCTTCCACCTCCCCCGTTTCTTCCACCACCTCCAACGGTCAGCACAGCGCCACCTCTGATTCCACCACCAGGTAAATAGTCAACAAGACATTTGCTTTTGAAAGAAAATAACCTGCAAGTGTTTTTTTATTTTCAACTTAACAATTAAAATATATATTTTAAAATAATTTCATGATTGATCACATTGCATTAAAAGTAACAGATATGATATTTATTATGTTGTCTTCAACAGAGTCTCACTGAAACAGATGCGTGTGTGTCTTGCTATTCCAACATAGCAGAGTCAATATTCTAAAATAGAGGAATGTACAGATACTAAATTTGTAATCCAAAAATAATAAATTGATCCCCAAACTAAAGTTGAAAATAGAATATGTATAAATTCATATTCAGTTGTAAATCGGTGTTAACTTGCTTTGAGAAAAATTTAAAGATACTGTTATATTGAAGCAGGTTGAAAAAATTTTATCTTCTGAAGAGATTGAAATTGAAATTTCAGTCTGGTTGTCTTCTCTCTTTGTATACTGGTTTCCTTTTAGGAGACTGCTGCTGGATGCTAAGTACCTGATATTTATTTTAAACAAGAGAAAAGTGATGTAAATTTTTATCCTATGTCTAATAACTTTTTATCATTAGTTAAAAAACAGGTCAGTGGTAATAGAGAAACAAATTCGCAAATAATCCCCACATTTTATTTTTTATTTATACTTTTAACTTTTTATCCTGTGGCCTTTTTTACTTTATTCTCATTAAGTTTTCAGTATTTCTCTGCCTTAACCAAGGTTTTATGAAACTAACAAGATTGTGATTATAATTACTTCTTCCTAGGGAGAATGAGAGTAGAACGAGATTAAAAACACAGCGCCTTGTCCTCACCAGAGCTACACGTGTGGATTGCATGTGAGACACGTGTGGGAATTTCCTTGTTATTAATAAAACTGGTTTGTGCTTGGGAGCCGTGTCCTCCCCTCACTCTGTCTCAAGGTGCCGGCAATGCTGAGCGTCCCAAACCCCATAAAGGGGCTGCAGAGTTCTGTGACGTACTCGGCCCTTGGCTGTGACGTCAGCTGCTGCCTCTGCCCTCACTCCTGACACCTCTAATTTCCTTCTACTGTCACCTCTGCTCTCAAAAAGGAGAAAGCAATTACATGTGACTTTAGAGAATTTGTTGTCTCCAAAATAGAGGAAAGAGAAACTGGACCCAGTTAGAGGTTCTTACTCAAGACCACATTATTTCTAAAGTTCAATGAGTTTCTTGTTCCAACAGTTAAATTGAGCACAAATTGTTCAGAAATTGGGATCAGACCTGTGATTCTTGGGTTTTTAGCATGCCGAATGCTCTCCAGATGAGAAGGGATTGATGTGATACACAGGATGACTTGTGTGATTTCTCAATGAGGCCTTGTCCTCTGAAAAAGAGGTCAATGAAAGGCAGAAATAATAAAATTGTGAATGTTATTTGGTTAATGAGACAAAAAAATGACTGATGTTTGTGGTACTAGCCCTTCTGCTGGATGTCTTTGAAATAGTCTGTCAACTTTACCTAGGTACTAAATAAAGGTGGGTGATGGGAAAGACTTTTCTTTTTTTTAATTTTTAAAAATCTTTTTATCCATATAATCAAAACTGTTTGCCCATTAAAGGTATTGAAATAAAGAGACACAGAAAAACCTTTTTAAAACTTTTATTTTCCCTAGTCAGGAGCGATAGCTCACACTTATCATCCCAGCCCTTTGGGAGTTGGTAGTGAGAGGATTTCCTGAGCCCAGGGGTTTGAGACCAGCCTGGGCAACTTGGCAAGACTTCATTTCTGCAGTAAATAAAAAAATTAGCTGGGCATGGTTCCTACTACTTGGAAAGCTGAGGTGAAAGGATCGCCTGCGCCCAGCAGGTTGAGGCTGCGGTGGCCATGAGTGTGCTACTGCACTCCAGCCTGGGTGACAGAGTGAGACTTTGACTCAAAAAAAAAAAAAAAGAAAAATAATAGCATCTATGGGGTACAGTATGATGTTTGATTATGTTTACTCATGGAATGATTAAATCAGATTAATATATTCATTGCCTCACATACTTTTTTGTGGTGAGAACATTTAAAATTTATAATTTTGAATTTATAGTTATTATTAGCTAAAGTCACCATGCACATGGACAGTAGGTCTCTAAAACTCATTCTTCCTTTCGAGCTGAAACTTTGTGCACTTTGAACATCCTCTCTTATTCTCATCCATACTGCCTAGCTGTGTAACCACCATACTGTCTCTGACTTCTATGAGTGTGCCTTTCTGAGGTTTCCCAGCTGAATGGGATCACAGTGTCTGTTTTTGTCTGGCTTATTTCACTAGTACCATGTCCTTCAGGTTGTACGTGTTGTGCAGAGGACAGGATGAAAGAATATTCTTACTGAGTAGCTAACCTTGTATATCCCCAGATGGCTAGCATTCTATGTCTTCAGTGCTAATTGTTTATTAAAAACCTTAAGTAGGAGACAGGTGATATGGATTAATTATGACAAAATAAATACTACACTGGTTATAAGAATATTTAGAAGCTCCATAGAATTTGCTGATAGGCAATGGCATTATCTGGAGGTTTACTTTTTTTTTTTCAAAATGATAAAATTACTTTATTTCTTTGCCATATCACCTAGGTTTATAAGTATAACAAATCTTTGAGCAATGTTAGGTTATTGATGGCATTTAGTGTAGCATACCACTAATTTTTCTGCTGCTTAATTTACCTACTTAATGTTAATTCTCAGCTACGTGCTTTCCGTATTTTAAATAACCTGTTCAGACTTCTCTTGATGCCTGTTCTTGGATTAACGTGTCCACACTATCCTTCAGCGTTTAAGGAATACAGATTCAGATGAATATCTATGCTGCTGGGATGGTGCCTGACTGCGGCATGTATGCTGAGGTCGGGGTCATGTGAAGACCACGTGTCTATAAACTGTGATTGTGTTACTCCCTGTTTGACTGTGAGCTACTGGGAGCATGGGTTGTGTGTTTCAGTCACAGTGTCTCGTGTGTCCTCAACCTTCCCTAACACGCTGGTGTCATCTTGTGTGTCCTCGGCCTTCCCTAACTTGCTGGCATCATGACAGTGTCTCATGTGTCTTTGGCTTTCCCTAACACGCTAGCTAGTTAGACTCAATACTTCTATGTGTGCATAACACCAGAGATGACTTTCTGATCTGTGTGTTGAGTCGGGATGGGCACATGGCTGCATAGATACATACCCTCCAAATGTGGGCCCGGCTTTAAGCCATAGTTTTCAGTTTCCATTTGTCACAGAACTACACAATGACACTATGTTCTGTAGTTTGTTGTGAGCTAAATCACCATAAGAATGGCAATCAACTAAGGAAAAAAAGCTGTGACTAAGGAGTCTTTTTAAAGGATTGTCCTAAAAAGGGTTGGGCTGGGTGGCTCACGCCTGTCTTTCCAGCACTTTGGGAGACTGAGATGGGAGGACTGCTTGAGCCCAGAAGTTTGAGACCAGTCTGTGCAACATAGCGAGACCTCATCTCCACCTAAAATTAGTTGGGCTTGGTGATGTGTACCTATAGTCCCAGCTACTTGGGAGGCTGAGGCAGGAGGATCACTTGAGCCCAGGAGGTCGAAGCTATGGTGTGCTGTGATGGTGCCACTGTACTCCAGTGACAGAGTGAGACTCCAAGTCAAAAGCCTAAAATAAAGTATTGCCCTAAAAGGTGCTCCATTTTTCTTAGAGTAACTTTTCTTTAGAATTGCTGAAAGTAAAGAGAAAAAACAATTTTTTAAGAATTGATTCAAGTGTATTTTAATGTTGCCTTTGTTAACTTGAGAATTCTAATGCATAAGTGGTAATGGTGGTGTTGTCATTGTTGTCGTCATCTGAGTCAGGATCTCATCCTGTCACACAGGCTAGAGTGCAGTGGCATGATCACAGCTCACTGCAGCTAATGTTTATATTTTTAAAACTAAAATCCAAAATATGATGAGATAAATATAGTCATGATGTATTATTCCCATTTTTTAGGATGCTAGTTTTCTGTTGTTGTTTATAAATATGGTGAACCTATATCCAGGTTTGCCCAGAACAGTCCTACTTTATACCTTTTATTCTAGCATAATTATTATTTATTCTCAGAAATGATACAATTTGTGATTGACTTTTTTGGAGCATTACAAACTTGGCTCATTGCATAAGTAAATAGCTACTCCATAACAATATGAGGTGATAGAGATGACTGTCATTTAAAGGACTTTGTCAAACAGTTGACAGGAGGGGAGGAATGTATTGCCTCCTTCCTCTTAAGCACACACCCCCAGACGTATATGAAGCCTTGCTCATAGCACAGAGGACAGCTCGTTGGCCATAACAGGTGTGGGTGAGGGGCAGAGGAGGTTTCATCAGTAAAACCAAGAAGGGGGAGATTCTGCAAATGGAGACGTGCTTAACGTGACTCCTGCAGCCATATCAGCAGGACTGGAAAGCATACGGGCTAAGCATGGTCTGGAATTTTCAGAATCAGTCTTAATTTCATTTTTTAATGAATCAGAAAGTAGTTTCCATTGTATTCAGTTTTTTCAGAAATACATTAGTGTGGTTTTATGCTTTCTGTTTAATAATAGAAAGATTAGCTAACACAATGCTCACTTTCAAAGGTTCTATTCTGAGCAGATTCCATATATTAACTCATTTGATTCTTGGTTGTGTTTTGTTTTTGTTTTTTGAGTTGGAGTCTCACTCTGTCGCCCAGGCTGGAGCGCAGTGGCATGTTCACAGCCACTGCATCCTCCACCTGCTGGGCTCAGGTGATCCTCCCGCCTCAGCCTTTCAAGTAGCTGGAACCATAGGCATGCACCACCATGCCTGGCTAATATTTTGTGTTTTCTTCTTCTTTTTTATATAACAGCTTTATTGAGGTATAATCCACACACCATACAATTCACCCACTGCAAGTGTACAGTTAAATGATTTCCAGTATATTCACAGAATTATGGAACTATTGCCACAGTCAGTTTTAGAACATTTTAATTGCTCCCCGGACAAACTCATACCTGTTAGCAGTTACTCCCCATTTTCCCCCAACCCTACTAGCCCAGGGCAGCCACTCTAAAATACTTTCTATCATTATTACTTGCTTATGCTGGACATTTCATTTAACTGGAGTCATACAACATAATGACCTTCTGTGTCTGGATTCTTTCACTTAGCATAATGTTTTCTTTCTTTTCTTTTTTTTCTAAGACTATGTTTTTGCTAAGACTCTATTAAAAGCAACATTAAAATACACTTGAGTCATTCTAAACTTTATTTTTTATTGTTAAATTTTGTTTTAAAGATGTGGGGAACAGTTCAGGATTAGGTATACAAGTGATCATCGTACAGGTAAAGTTTGGGCCTTCCTTTGGTCTCTACTTCGCCTGCATTGAGATCAGATACCCTTATTGATGTTGTGTCCCCCGCTGGCAGTTTCCCACTACTACCCATCCATTTCTTATAGTACAATGATAGATATTAAGAAATAACAGAAATAAAGAACTCCATCCAAGAAATAAATAAACTGACAAGCATAGGAAGCAAAATTGACCAAGCAGAAGAATTTCAGAACTGGAAGACCAAAATATGGAATTAACCAATCTATTAAAAATATAGGGAAAAAAAACTTTAGATGAAAGAAGAAATTCTCTAAGAGATGTGCGGTTTTATCAGGAAGCCAAACCTGCATCTGATTGGAATACCTGAAGGAGAAAGAGAAACAGAGAATACCTTGGAACAAACATTCCATGAGATCATTCAGGAAAACTTTTCTCATTTGGCCAGAGAGATGGCTGTACAAGTACAAGAGATTCAGAGAATCCCTGCAAGACGTCTTTTGATTTATTGTAGAGACAAGGTCTCGCCAAGTTGCCCAGGCTAATTTGGAGCCCCTAGGCTCAGGCAGTCCTCTTGCCTTCACCTCCCAAAGTGCTGGGATGACAGGCGTGAGCCACCACTCCCAGCCTCATTTGATTCTTGAACACCTGAAGGAGATGAGGAAACCAGGACATAAGGAATTTAATAGCTAGAAAATGGTAGGACCAGATTCTAGCCAAGGATTTTGTTTGAGAGCCTTCTTTGTTAACTCTGTTGAAATGAATCATTACCTATATTAAGAAAACTTATTGAATTATGTGTATTTACCACAATAATGTGTCATAGCAGCGTTTTTTCTGAAAGCATTTCCCTGATGTTGAAGGGCATGCATATGTATTTTTGAGTGGGGAAATAAGGGAGATTGTAAGGAGCAGGAGTCAAATGTTTAAAAAATCCAGGTAACTGAGGTTTTATTGTTTGTCTGCTTTGTCTTGAGAAGTCAACATTTAACTGAATAAGTCAGTTTTGAAATACTTGTTTGTTGGGAGAAAAACTATGAAATTGGAAGGATTAACGTTATAGAGTAGGTAATTTTGTGTTTGTTTATTGTGGCAAAATATATATAATGTCATATTTATCATTTTAGCTCTCTGTAAGTATTCAGGTCATTGGCATTACATACCTTCCCATTGCCCTGTTACCATCACCACAGCCCACACCTGAGGCATCGTCATCATCCCTAGCAGAATCCCTCTGCCCCTTACATAGTACCTTCTTCCTCCCCTCTCCAGCACCTGCTACTTTTTGTCTCTATGTGGGTACTTATTCTGGGCACCTATAGACCATATATCAGTCTATCTGTGTCTGGCTTATTTTGTTTCTGAAATAAATTTGATTAATGATCATGAACTAACTTTATGTTAGACTTTTAAATGTTAATTTTCTTTAGTGTCATCATATTTTATCTTCATTTTTTTATAATAGATTTTATTGAAGGATAGAAGGCAAGTTCAATTTAACTCATTTCTTGTTGTGCTGACTAATGAATGGGAAGGCTCATAGGACTGTGTGTCTTGGAAACAGTGGAGATCTAGCCCAGGTGTAGAGTTCTGCCTGATTGACGAGACTCTTTGCTGTACTGACATGTAGTCCAACTGACTGTTCTGATTCACATATGAGGCATTGCTGCTTTTTTTTTTTTTTTGAGTTGGTCTTTCACTCTGTTGCCCGGGCTGGAGTGCAGTGGCTGGACTCAGGTGATTCTTTCACCTCAGCCTTCCAAGTAGCTGAAACTACAGGCACACGCCACCACACCTGGCTAATTTTTAAATTTATTGTAGAGATGCGGTCTCACCCAGGTTGCCCAGGCTGGTCTTGAACCCATGGGCTCGGGCAAGTCCTCTCATCTCAGTCTCCCAAAGTGCTGGGATTATAGGCATGGGCCACCACACCCGGCCGCATTCCTGCTTTTAATGTTGGGTGTAGGGCTTAGCTATTTGCCTAGATGTCAGATGCATAGGATTCTACATTTTAGAAAGTAGATTTCTTTCTAAAAGAGTGTTGTCATGTAGGTCAGTATCCTAATCATCTGTCACTACGACTGGAAGTGTGAATGTAAAGTCTCGTTCATTCTATAAATGTCTTGATTTGGGGTGGGGGTTGTACGTGGGGCTGGAGGGGTGAGCTGCTCCCATCTGGGCTGGGGTTGCCTTTGCTTTCCTGAATCTGTGTTCTCCTTAGACAGCAGTCTGGTTCTTTAGCATGACAGTCCTCCAACTTTTTGGCATAGACTTTTTTAAAGTCCTGAAAATGACAGCGGACCATAAGGAGCTTCTCTTTATGCATGTTGTGTCTATTTTTTAGTGTTAGAAAATAAAACTGAGGGTCAGTGCAGTGGCTCTTGTCTATAATCTCTGCACTCTGGGAGACCAAAGCGGCAGAATTTCTTGAGTTCAAGACCAGCCTGGGCAACGTAGCGAGACTGTCTCTCAAAACATTAATACTAATATAAAAATTTTATAAGAAAATAAAATTGAGAAATTGAAATATTACTTTAGAGATACGCATAGTAAATTCATTCTATGTTAACATTAAAACCTTTTATTTATGATTTTATTTTTCTTAGAAATTAAAAAAAATTTTAGTGAGAAGTGACCTTGTTTTACCCTTTTTACTATGTGGTTGACTAGAAAAAGCCAGGTTCTCCTATTTGCTTGCATTAAATCTGTTGTGATATCCCAAGTTATGAGCCTCTGAAAAACTCCGACGTGCACTTGTAGGAAAATGAGCATGAAAAAGACAAATAATAGCTTAGCATTTTTGTGGAAGTAGTTTTGACCTTGCAGATTCCATAGAAGAGTCTCGGACCCCAGAAGTCCCTGACAAGCCTTGAGAACTGCTACTTTGGCAGAAGCGTGGCCCGTGTGGGATGAATGTTGTCAGTAACTTTGAGGAAGTACAGTATCATCCCTTCAGTTTCGAAGCTGTTTTATGTATGTCACATTGAATAACTTAATCTGATATATCAGTGCCACAGATCTTTGGTCTTACTTAGCAGATTAACTTTAGATTAACTGCCATTGTTTACCAGAAATGTATTTTCCAGAAGTATCTTTGAAAAAGAATTCCTAGAAGTTTTTGAGAATTGTACTCACTTTCTGTGTTTTTCTGTATTAAAAAAAGAAAACCACCTATCAGTGTTTTTTATGAACTCAAAATAGGGAATAATGCTAATTATCTCTAATAATTAATGTTTTCTGACACAATTAAAATTAATTTAAACGTAAATTTAGTAGAGGTTAAAAGCTTCTTTAGGATATAGACTTTTGAATGTCTTTTTCTCCATGTGTGCTCCCCTTAAAATAGTTACTTTTTTTTTTTTTTTTTTGAATCAGAGTCTTACTCTGTTGCCCAGGATGGAGTGTAGTGGCATGATCACAGCTACTGCAGCCTCAACCTGCTGGGCTCAGGTGAAACTTCCACTTCAGCCTTCCAGGTAGCTGGAACAACAGGTGTGCACCACCATGCCTGGCTAAATTTTTTATTTTATTGTAGAGATGAGGCCTCGTCAAGTTGCCAGGCTAGTCTCAAACCCCCGGGCTCAGGCAGTTCTCTTACCTCTGCCTCCCAAAGTGCTGAGATATAGGCATGAGCCACCATGCATGGCCAGCAGTTAGATTTTTTTTTTTTTCTGAGTTAGAATCTCACTCTTGTTGCCCAGTCTAGAGTGCAGTGGCACGTTCACGGCCACTGCAGCCTCAACCTGCTGGGCTTAGGTGATCCTTCCGCCTCAGCCTTCCAAGTAGCTGGAACTACAGACGCAAGCCACCATACCCGGTTAGTTTTTGTGATTTGTAGAGACGAGGTCTCACCAAGCTGCCCAGGCTGGACTCGAACCCCTGGGCTCAGACAATCCTCTTGCCTCGGCCTCCCAAAGTGCTGGGATTACAGGCTGAGCCACCGTACCTGGCCAACAGCTAGATTTTTTTTTTTTTGAGTTGGAGTCTCACTGTCACCCAGACTGGAGTGCAGTGGCCACTTCCGGCCACCGCAG
>NW_007068728.1:3243-92682 GCF_000164805.1 Carlito syrichta | reverse complement strand
TCCACCCACCTCAGCCTCCCAAAGGCGTGGGATTACAGGCTGAGCCACCGAGCCTGGCTCAACAGTTAGATTTTTTAATCCATCATTGTCATCACTGCTCTAGATGGCAGTTACAGTTTAATGTCTGCCTTTCACTCGTGCTGCCCTTCCAGCCATGCTGTGATTATATGTGAGCTGGTAAGATCAGGTCTTTTTCAAGTTCTCTAATAAAAATATTGATATTGCTATTAAAAATGGTTTAAGTTGTCTAAGAAAGAAGCACTTCCAGTGGAAGATGACATGTGAAGATTTGTAAGCCTTGACTTTTTGCACTCAGTTTTTCTGTGTGACACTTAATTCTGAGTTTGATGACTTTGAAGTAGAAATTGGTGAGACTTAAGGAAAGTGATCAGGTTAATCTATTTTTTCTATAATAGTGCAGATGGAATTTGGAATTTACTAGTGAGAAGTAGGAAGTTGTTCACATAATCCTGAAAGACCCGTGGTGATGGCTCATATTGGTTTTCTCTTGCTGTGTAACAAATGGCTGCAGACTGTAGGGACTTAACACAGCATGCACTTACTACTGAACGGCTTAGGGTCCTCTGCGGCCAGGTCTCTGCACACCGCACAGTCACCCCAAAATGCTTGACTGCAGATATGTTGTTGTTCTCCAGCCTCACTGGGCACTATGTTGAGAGGGTTCAGTTCTTCAGGTGTGGGGCCAAGCGGCTTAAGGTCCTCTCTCTGCGAGTCTCTTCGGGCAGCTGGCTTCAGGACGCACAGAGGGAACCGAGAAGGCAGTAGGGACGGTGCTGGAAAATAGAAATCACCATCTTTTGTAACCTGGTTATGGAGATGACACCCTGACATATCCTGCATGTCTTGTTTAAGTTTTGATGTCCAGCCCACACTCAAGGTACAACGTAAACACCAGGAGGCAGGGTTGTTGTGAGCTGGGTCAGAAGCTGCCTCTGGTGCTTTGGTGTAGAAGGAGGATGGGGGACACTGAGCCCGGGTTTAGAGTCAGTTTTGTTGACTTTGTTGAGAGTACAGAGCCCATACTTAGTGTTCTGGGCATTTCTCATACGGGTAGATTCTCTTTCATATGACATTTAACAGGAGTGCTGCCTTTCTGAGTCTTTGCCTCTGTTCCTCAGTCTCCCAGCTAGAATTAGAGGACTCTTCCAGCCCCCTTTTATGCATTAACTCCTGGGAAATTAAACCCTCTTCTCTTCTGAGAATGCTGGACAGTGTAGGCTGTTGAACTATTTTCTCTGAGTGTCACATGTAGATGTTTCTGTTTCATAAAATTCTGGAATGGGATTTCATTCATCTGTATTGAGTACTGAGCTGTCACAGACTACCCTGGTGACTTGGTGCAAGTTCAAGTTCAGGACCAACCACTGACTTATTCATTCGTCTAGAGCTTGACTGTTGCTTTTCCAAATGCATTTAACCAGTACTACAAATCTCACTTTGACTACTCTTTACAGCTTTCTGGAAAAATGTGTCTCCAGCCCACTGGCTAGATTAGGCAGCATGTGTTAGCCGTAAGGGTTTGAGATGGGAGAGGATGGGTTTTTTTAAAGGAATTTTCTGTTTCTCTTTTGTTAAAAAAAAGTCCAGTATTAAAGAATGATGTTTAAATCAGAAGGATGTTGGCCTACATGTATCACATATTAAACTCTCTAAGTTGCAGTTTGAAAATACTGTTGTTAGAGAATTGACTGTTTCGTGTTTCATCAGTCAGCTTCATAGTCCTGTTTCAGTGAACATTTCCTAATAAAGATTTGCGTTGAAGTTTCTTAGGTAAAATGGAGGCATCAAAGAAGGACCTTTCTTAGCTCCCATGCCAGCTTGTGGTGTGTAGCTGTTGAGGAAAAAACTTGGGTATGGTCTCCTTCTCCCTTGATTCTGTTCTTGATTCCAATTGACTGTTTTTCTCTGTCCTATGATGTTACTGTGGTAAGATTAACTTTAAAGGCAGACTGTAATTTCAGCTGCTTTGTAGCATACTCAGTAATTCGGTCCCATCTCTTATCT
Organism: Carlito syrichta; assembly: GCF_000164805.1. Classification (NCBI taxonomy): domain Eukaryota; kingdom Metazoa; phylum Chordata; class Mammalia; order Primates; family Tarsiidae; genus Carlito; species Carlito syrichta. The sequence goes on along the minus strand of NW_007068728.1, from coordinate 90,657 downwards.
TTATGTTTTATGGAAATCTTACAACTTAGATGTTTTTGAAGCCTCAATTTTGAAGGGGCTGACTAGTACATTTTCAGTTTTTGGCATGAATTTACATTTCTGTAAGCTGCTGTATGTTTTATGTAGGTAAGATTATGAGGATTGTGGCACACACAGTGGATGGCTGACTGTAAAGTTCTCCATCTTATATACCTAAGAAGATCACGTTGAGTCCAGTTCCAAGCACATCTGTGCTACTCTGCAGACAGTGGGGGGCGAGGTACCTGGAGGGCACGGGCTGCCCTGACTTCCTGAGGCTCTGTGGACTGGAGTCACTGCTGGCTTGGGTGGTTTCTGGGTTCTCTGGGTGAGTCATGTAGGAGCAGAAAGGTCCTCGGGGTGGGCAGGAATCTCACTGTGAGCTGAGTGCTGGCTGTGGGGGCCTCATGAGTGTTGAGAGCTGACGGTGGCTTTGCAGGTCTTGCCCAGGCTTGTCAGTTTTGTCATCTTAGACTGTCTTTTCATGATAGGAGGGTAAATCCGTACCTTGGTCTCTATTTTAAGATCACTTGCTGCTTTAAGGTTTTTTTCATATAAACCTCTCATTCTGGTAAAAAACGCACATCAGGGCATTTTAAAATACATTATCAGCAGGTGGCTCCATCAACAAAACATTTGAAAGCGATTCTGTTTTGGTTTTTTTTTTCCCCCCATGCATTTAGTTAATGAATTAGATTATTTTTTCCTCTTTTGAGGTAATTTTGATACAGTTTTAAAGATAGGATTTAGTGCTATGTTTAAGCTATTTATGGTATAAAACTTTTCATGAAAAAGTTGTTTTAAATTGTTAAAAAAATTTTATTTTCTAGAAATCTGTCATTTTTCTTCAGCTGAAAGTAGTTGAAATTTGCACGTCACGTAGATTGCCTTTCATGTATCTTAAATTTAAAATGCTGAATTTAATTTTATTAGTACATTTTACATTAGGATTTAAGGGCATTTGATCAATGTAAATGGAGAATTTCTGTCCATAGTTTATTTCTCAGAGTTTACAATTTGTGCATATAATGAGTGTGCACATAATGAGTGCAAGCCTCTCAGACCAGTGCTTGCTGGCATGAGGAAGTATGCCAGCCATTCACATTTGTTTAACTGTGCCCTGAGGGTGTGTACACAAATATGTATGAGTTGGCTGTCCCCCCTTCTCTCCTCCTGCAAATGAGAGGAGACACTACTTTTCTCACTCCTACCGACAGTACCAAAACAACCTGAGTCAACACTTAGATATCCCACAATATGTTGAGTTTCTCAAAAGTGAATAATATCCACCACCTTGAGTTATCCTGTACTACCTGCACTTTGAAAGTACCCACAGAGCAGTTTCCCTATTAAAATGTTAAAATTACAAGATCGGGCTTTGACTGGCAAACTTAGTTAAGCTTTAACTTCAGAGTTTGATATTTGTGTATGCACAAGTGTGCTTTTTACCTGATGTCTAACTTCATTTGTGACCACAACTCATTGGGGAAACACTACTATCAGGGTGTTAGACTGGGTTTTCATCAGGGGAGCTGGATGGATACTCGAATTGTTGGTCCTCTGCAATTAAACAGAATCTTCTCTTGAGTGAATGAGCCAGGATGATGAGGCGAGGGGTTTTATTTCAAAGTTTGTTTTGGTGATGGCATAAATACATAACAGGTTCTGAAATCCAATTACTATATTAAATTTCATCACTTGTTTTTTAGGTATTCCAATAACTGTACCACCTCCAGGTAAAACTTTTTTCATGTTTTCTCCATCATTGTTAATAAACATGAAATTTCAAACTTACAGTTCCAGGAGGGACAGTGTTGATGTGGTTAGAATATGGTATAGGCGATTGGGATTTCAAGGTCCTATTTTCAGCTCTGCCTTTGCTTCATTCCAGTTTTGATTAAGATACTGAGTTCTCTTATACCTGTCTTGCCCATTTCTGCAGAAAGAGAGGTTCTGGGAAAATTCTTACCTTGTCAATTTGTGAAGAAAACAGCATAGTATATAAACAAAATTTTTTATGAAAATCTCTTTTCCGACCAATGAGTTTTTATGTGATAAAAGAGAAGAGAAAGAGAGTTTATCTTGACTTTAGCATAGTTTCTAATTTTTTTTTAATCCTGCTGGCATAACTCAATATTGTGAGAAAATATTTTCTGAACCGCACAGCAAGTAGATGAATTGATGACTAGTCAAGTTGTTGTTCTTAGACTGGTGATTAACATTGTTGTAATGATCAATAGGAATTTATATGTGGCCAGTGTTTTTTATTTTTTTGCATTTTTGTCAGTTTTTTATTTTTACAGTGTGATAGCAAACCTGATAGCAAGCGTGTTTACTGAGCCCAGTGTTAAAAGCCAGGGGGTATAAAGAGGAAGAGAGATGATAACACTTGGAAGTATTGTCTAAATGCAGTATGGCCTTGACACACAGAAATAGTGATGTTGAAGGATCAGAGGATAGTTGGTGTGTTTAGATGTGGGATTGTGTGTGGGTATGGCTGCAGCGAACTCATCAGGAAAAGGCAGCAGAATCCATGGTGTGTCTTCGTAGCTGAAAGGCAGTGTGGTTGTGAGGCTGTGTGGAACAGGGTGTGGCCTTTCACACTGGTGTGCTCATTGCTAAATCTGCACTTTTACGATGTTTCTGTAATAGAGGAGCAATGGATCTAGGACTGAATGCAGTGAATAGTGTGGTAATCTTGATTCAGTTGAGAGCGGAGCTAACCATGGACTTAGGGGGGTCTTTGAGAAGGGCTCAGAGCATGGAGATTTATTTTTATATAAAATACTTAAAAAGAGACTTGTTGCCAAATAACTGGAAGGTGACTGAGAAAGTGACGAGGAAATACTTGTCCGCATCCAGGACAGTGAGTGGTAGCATGAGCGATTTTGAGGTATGATCTCATGCAATTCCTAGTAGGGAGGGTGGTCAGAACATAGAAGGAATTGGTATTGGAAGTTGTGGAATCCTGAAGTCCTTTGCTGGACTGCTTTCTTGACTGCCTGAATTTCAAAGTCTAGAGTAGTTGAACTGTTAAGTTTCCTCTTAGCCATGTTATTCTGTGGTATTTCACGTAGGTATTGTAAATTACTGAGAATGCAGACCTCATGATATAAAGGTGCAACCATTTTCCTTGTAAACAAACCCCAAAACAACACGATGTGCCTTTCTTGTAAAATAGTCTGTGAGGGCTGTGCCATTTAAAACATACTTCATGGTGAATGTTCTCAGCCGTGAGCAGTTCTATATTTACTGGTAAGATTCATTTATACATTACACATTTTAAGGCTATTTCCATGCATTAAAACTCTTACAATAGTTTGGAAAGAGGTAAATGCTATTTATTTGCTTTTCTTCTGAAACATTCCAAATATGACATTTCTGGCAGCAGTCCTGCTATTACTGTCTTATGTCTGGGGAAGGTAAGGCACTGAGCTGAACTGTCTCCTCCTCACCAGTGGGCTGTGTGTGGTGCTGAAAATAAGACCGGTGTCCTGACTCCCAGTTTGTGCTCTGTGTGTTAGACCAGACTGTTTCTTTAAAGTTGTATTGCTCCAGAACTCTGTGTATAAGTTTGAGCTCCATTTTTTTTCTGTTCATTATAACATAGAGAAGCACGTTCATGTCCCCAGAGAAATGTAGTGATACGCAGCAACTTTGTTTCCCGCTTGACATTCTTGTACTTTCTGTTAACATGTTTCTCTTGTGGTTGAATGTTGCAGGTTTCCCTCCTCCCCCAGGCGCTCCACCTCCGTCACTTATACCAACAATAGAAAGGTAAATCAGGATGGGTACTGTAAATTTGTGATTATTGATAGCCTTTTGATAGAAGAAACTTATATGTATCTTGGTAAATTTTCAAGGATGTCATTTTGTAAACACCGCGGCTGCCTTTTAATCCATAAACCTAGATCTGTGTTGGGTGCTTTTATATAAGATGTTGAACCTGCAGCCTGCTATCAAAACAGGGCAAAGCAAGCTAAATCATAATGTTTTGAAATAATATCTTGCTTTTATTTATGACACATTTAATTAAAGAAATCCCTAGATTGTTAAAAACTCAGATACAGTCAGCTTTGTGGAAAATATGAGCATAAGTTAGTAGAAATCATGAGGGATACATGTCTCTTTGGGATTAGGTAAATACAACTATTATTAGACCATGTTAGAAAAAGCAATTTTGTTCCTTGAAACCCTGTGGCATCTCAGCTTCTGCAGAGAAGACTGGGCTCGTTCTGCCTGGCAGAAGCCTGACCTAGTGTTTACGCCCTGGGCTTACTGGTCACGTTAGCTGGCGAGACATGCTGAGGAACACCTCTCCCGTGTGGCACTGTGGCGTGAAGCAGCATGGGACAGAGCCCTTTTAGACTCTGTTTCCCTGTGTGACCAAAGGGGTTGATAAGAGTTGTAAAGATTGAAAAAACTCATGAATACCAAATGGCAACATAATTCTTGGCAGATAGAAATCACTGGTAAATAGGGGCTGTTGTTTTCTCTTAAGTGGCACATGAGATTAAAAATAGTATACTTCTGAAAAAATGATTCAAATTACTTAACAGACAAAATTGGTGAGAATTTAATATCAGTAGCATCAAGCCATGCATATGGTTTTCAAAAGAAATTCTAAAACTCAGGAAGGTGTGACTTGTGAAAACATAAGGATTTAGTTTTATTAAGTCACTGTAAAACCTATTTGCTTTCTATATCAGATGTTAAAAAGTATGATTTGTTGATCCTGTTGGTGGAGCTGAGTTACTGATCTATAGCCATTAAAGCCAATTTTTTAAGACTGAAATTTAAATGTCAAACATTCTGTTAGCCCGAAAATGTCTTATTTTACTTGTAACTCAAGCTAAGTTGATTGTATAATTCATGTTAAATTGTACTAACAGGTTCTATTTTTCTGTATTACAAAATAAAACTATAGAATTAAGCGTATCATTAAATAGTGGTTGAAGAAAAGTTATAATTTTGCGATAATGATTCTCCACTTGCGTGAAATTGTTAAAATGCAGAGATCATTTGCAGTCGACGTAAAATGCACTTTCCTTCCACAGTGGACATTCCTCGGGTTATGATAGCCGCTCTGCTCGTGCATTTCCCTACGGCAATGGTGAGTAAGTATTTTTAAAGCAATAAAAGTGTGTATTCATGATTTAAAATAACATTCACAAAGTGATTACAAATGTGAACTAAAGGAGCAGCCGGAACTCCATGTCTGCTGGGTTGTTTAACAGAGTAGGCTCTGCATACTTATCAATTGCACTTCTAAACATGAATGAGTTGGTGGTGCAGCAGGGATATTGGTACTGCGCCTTTTCTTGAAAGGGTTTAGGGTCTGTCCCCAGTTCGACTCAGTCTTTGTTATTTGTAGTATTTCTGTTTTCTTGGCTGTAGCATCCCCCTAAGCTTGTTCTCATTTCCCCTCTTGCTGGTTTGATTTTCCTTCTGACTCAGGTGGAGGTCCTCTTCTGTGTTCTCTCTCTACCACCTCTGTGCGTTCCCAGGGCTTCTGACATCACTGCCTACTAAGACCTCTTGATCATTCATTCGTTTGTTTTTAAGATGCTGTGCACTGCCTTGAGTTTCAAGGCCAGAGTAAGCTGGATACAGTGCCTGCCCTCATCATGTGTATAGGCTTATGGGGAGATCCAGGTGACAGGAGAAGAGGGCATCAGAGAGCACAGGAGGGGCTCTTTCTTGTTGAGGGGATAACTTAAGTTCCCAGCTGTTCAGAGATGTCGGGGATTGGAGAGTGGCGGGAGACTCTGAACTGAGCAGTGTGGATAGTAGGATCATGCCATGGAGTCGGCCTTGTTCAGGGTCAGCCTGTGTGGAATCGGATGATCTGTGCTGAGTTGTGACTGCCACATTGACGTTAGAAAAGTCTTCTTTTCTAGTGGAGACTTCCCTGTGAGGAAGTCTCGGGTCTCTAGGATGAGTGGAAAGGTGGGGATGGCAGAGATGCCTTCTTGGCATGGAAGAGCAACAAGAAGCTGTTTGGACATGTCAGGAGTGAAAAATAGTTTTCTCTTTATGCATCCTAGTTAGGGTACACCCTGTGAAAGAGGCAGGTTAACAGGAGAAAAACAGCTGTGTTTATTAACATATATACCTCATCTGTTGTGCGAAATACCCAGGTGAGTCATACTCAGAGAACTGACTTAGACATCCATCTTATGTAGAGAAAGGTCAGTTTTTAGAGACATGACAAGACAAAGGAAAAAGAGTCTCTGGAGGTGGCCATTGTGGAAGCAGAATATATAAATGCATGTGGTTTTGTCTGGTGTCTTTTCCAGGCTGATAAGGGCCTAATTTGTCTTCAGGAATCAACCTCCGTCCTTCTTAGTAGAGACGGGAGGGCGGACACCTTTATCTTTCTTTGTAAATTTGTCCTGTTTTTAGGTACATCGAGGATGGTGGAGAACTTTTTTTGTATCTGCTTCTTCGCAGATGCCTCCAGCTCAAAATAACCCTTACGTCAAAGGGGCAGATTCTGATGGCAGATTCTGGTCTCCTACAGAAGCAGTCTGGGGGAAAGTGAGGGTGTCATGCACTCAGTGCCATGGGCATCGAGACAGTGAATGAATGAACTGCAAGGCATTACCGTGGTAGGATCTGGACGTCTTGGTGATGGATCAGAAACAGGGACTGGTAATCAACTCCAAGGTGTCTGTATCAGGGTGTCACCTGTCCTTCTAGTTCAACCTGCTCAAAGCTCTATTTGCTACTTGTTTATGTCAGTACGTGGTGTTTGTAGTGACTGTCCTATCTGGGTGACTGTGCCCCGCACTCTTTTCTACTGGGCGTTCAGGCTGTCATTGCAAGTCCTACACTGGTGTCTGGCAGCTCCCTCTCACTGCTTGTGTGACTTACAGGCCTTCACTGCTAGACGGAACGTTTGCATAAAGTTCTACTACAGAGCACTTAGCACAGTGCCTACAATATGCAAGCAGTCCATAAGCATTACTTCTTATAGTAACTTCAGCTGTTTTCTAAAGACAAAGTCTCACTTTGTCACCCAGCTGGAGTGCAGTGGCACTATCATAGCCCACTGCAGCCTGGAACTCCTGGGCTCAGGCAATCCTCCTATCTCAGCCTCCCAAGTAGCTGGAATATAGGTGCATGCCCCACACCCAGCTAATTGTTTTATTTATTGCTTTGTAGCTATTTGATCTCACTGTGTTGCCCAGGCTGATCTCAAACTCCTGGCCTGAAGTGATACCCCACTTTGGCCCTCCCAAAGTGCTGGGATTGTAGGTGTACCACCATGCCCAGCCTAAATTAATTATAATTTTTACTTCTTTTATGGAACCTGCCAATTTCTCTTTTTTCACTTGGTTCCTTACATATAGATGAACATGAGGAATAGCACATAAAAGAAAGAATAATTTGGGGGATTACCTGCCTGGTCTCATTGTGGAAGACTTTATTTTTTAAAAGTGCTCATTTAGCTTGTAACTTTTGCTCAAAGTACTTTGTGTACATTTTTAATCAAAAAGCAAGTTTTCTGCTCTTTGCTACCCCCAACTCTTCTCTCAGAGACAAGTTTTTTAAAAAAATTTTTTTAATGAAAACCTTCTTTAGTTATGACAATTATAAAGCATATCACAATAATTAAAGGGAGGAAAGTTGGAAGTTTTCTTCATCCTAGCAAACCAGGCCTTGAGTGAATATGATAAATGCAGCTTCTTTGTTGGTGATTGTTTTACCTTATTTTTTTCTTTTTACAGAGTTTAGAGTTTTCTAACTCATCCTTAACATTAAGTAATAATAGATGGAAATAATTAATTTTCTTGTTTGTATGAAGAGTGTACTTATGAAGTGAGACCTAGTTAGAAAATAATCTTTGCGGGAATGTTAAGAAATGGCCATTGGGGCATCTGTTCTCAGTTCTTCCCATGGCCCTGTGGCATTCTCTGTGTGCTCACTCCCTGGGTCTTGGTCCTGCAGTATCTGACTTCGTCTGTTCTTTTCCTGCAGTGGTAGATGTGTGTTTGGCTCACTCACTATCACTACCCTTCCTTTCTCCTAGCAGCACAATATATATATATTTACTTGTTTTTGTGGAGATGAGGTCTTACTATGTTGCCCAGACGGTCTCAAACTCAAGCTATCCTCCCACCTCAGCCTCCCACATTGCTAGGATTTCAGGTATGAGCTGCTGCGCCTGGCCCAGTACAACTGTGTCTCTTGTATTCTTCCTCTGTTTGGTTTGATTACCATCTATTTTAGCACCATTCTCCTATGGGAATGAGGATGAGAGTGTGTCCATCTAAACAGTCACTGCCTCTTTCCCCTCTACCTCCCAACTTTGGTCAACTGTACTTCTGTTTTTTGGTGGTTTTTTTTGAGTTGGAGTCTCACTCTGTCACCCAGACTTAAAATACAGTATTTTAAGTAATTTTGTGCATACAAGAAAGTTTTAGCCCAGGTGCTGTGGCTCACACCTATAATCCCAGCACTTTGGAAGGCTGAAGCAAGAGGATTGTTTGCACCCAGGAGATTGAGACCAGCTAAGGCTACATAGTGAGATCTTGTTTCTACAAAAAAATTTAAAAATCAGCTGGTAGTGTGCACCTGTAGTCCCAGCTACTCGGGAGGCCGAGAGCGGCCACTGCAGCCTCGACCTGCTGGGCTCCAGCGATCCTTCCACCTCAGCCTTCCAAGTAGCTGGAACTACAGGCGCGCGCTACCATGCCCGGCTAGTTTTTGATTTATTGTAGAGATGAGGTCTTGCCAAGTTGCCCAGGCGGGTTTCGAACCCGCAGGCTCAGGCAATCCACTCACCTCGGCCTCCCAAAGCGCGGGATTACAGGCTGAGCCACCGAGTCTGGCGGTCAACTGTACTTCTGCTGACAACATTTAGGCACTGTCCTGTGACCAAAAGTTACAAACCTGTGCTCTGACAGATTTTTTAATTCCAAAAGCTGAGCAGTAAACAGTGTTTCCATTATTATGACTATGTAAGTATTGTGCATGGCAGAAATCATCATGTACCTAACTCAGCTCTTCAAAGGAGAAAATGACTGTGGCAAGTTGTTCAGATTACACATTGAGGATGTCCCTTATCGTAAATGATTTTATTAGACATGTTTTGGATTTTGTACTTTGGAATATTTGCTTATACATAATGAGATATCTAAACACAAGATTCATTTGTGTTTCATATATACCTTATGCACGTAAGGTAATTTTATACAGTATTTTAAGTAATTTTGTGCATACAAGAAAGTTTTAGCCCAGGTGCTGTGGCTCACACCTATAATCCCAGCACTTTGGAAGGCTGAAGCAAGAGGATTGTTTGCACCCAGGAGATTGAGACCAGCTAAGGCTACATAGTGAGATCTTGTTTCTACAAAAAAATTTAAAAATCAGCTGGTAGTGTGCACCTGTAGTCCCAGCTACTCGGGAGGCTGAGGTGGAAGGATCATCTGAGCCCAGGTTGAGTCTGCAGTGAACCATAAATGTGCCACTGCACTCCAACCTGGGCGCCAAAGTGAGATTCTGACTCAAAAAAAGAAAAAAATCATGGGACTGATGTCCTTCACGTGAGGTCAGGTGAACTTTCCAGTTGAGGTATTGTGTTGCCACTCAGAAGAATGTTCTGGATTTGGAGGATTTTAGAGTAGGGACACAACCTGTGCCCTTTCTTCTTGCATGTCATCAGTTGTGTAAAATTGACCACAGTTTATAATGAGTTTCACATTTGGTCCTTGCCTTTACCACCTCAGTACATAAAGGTCTTTAATGCTTTTTCTTTCCCCTGAAACAGTTTTCATGTTTTGCGTTATAATTTTTATAGAAGTTCTTAGGCCATCTAGAATTTTTGCTGTGAAAGTTGAGAGCTAATTGTTGTGGAGTCATTTATTGAATAGTCATCTCTCCTCCTGAGAGGTGTACAGTGCTGTCTCCATCATATGACAGATTTCCTTGTGTGTGTGAATCTGGTTTCGGGCTTTCTAGACTGTTCAGTTGGGTATTTTGACTCTTCCTGTGCTAATACTGCCATAGTATATTAATTATGAGTTTTAAAGTTAATCTGATACCTGGTGACCAGCAAACTGATTATTGTTCTTACATACACATTTTAGACTCAACTTTACATTTCATGAAACACTTGAGATTTTGATGAATAACTGACATTTCTGCAATGTTTACTTTGTAACATTGTTCTAAGCAGTTTGTTTGCGTTAACTCATGTAATCCCGGCAGGATTTAAGTGTGTGTGTTGCTGTTATCTCCCTTGTGCAGAGGAGGAACTCAGCACAACCAGGTGACAGGTTGAGATTTGAACCCGTGCAAGCTGGCTTCAGACGCCTTGCTTTTGCCGCACCATATTGAAATTGCAGGATGCTGTTGGTCATCTGTGTGAAATTTCACTCCTTTCGCAAGATGAGGACTTTTTCTCCATTTAGAGCGATTCTTGAATGTGTTTTCTGTCAGCTGCTCTTGTCTCCATGAATTTCTTGCACATTTTAGGTCCTTTTGTACCTAATGTTTTGTTGCTGTTGTCAGTGGCATATTCTTTTATTATTATTATTATTATAAAGATGTGGGGTACAATTCAGGGTTAGGTATACAAACGATGATTATGCAGGTACCCTTGTTGTTGAAGTGTTTCCCCTCCCTCCCCTAGCAGTTTCCCTCAACTGCCACTCCTGCCCCCCCTCCCCTGTCGGTTTTCCACTGCTGCCAATCCCTCTCTTACAGTATTATGATAATTATTCAGGGTCCACTTATGAGTGAGAACATACTGTACTCTGTTCTTTGTTTTTGTGATAGATCACTGAGTATAATCAACTCTAAATCCATCCAAGTTGCTGTGAAGTCCATATGTTTGCCCTTTATGGCTTTATACTATTCCATTGTGTATATGTACCCCCTTTTTTTTTTTTTTTTCAGTCCAGTTTCGATGGGCAGCATGGTTGGTTCCAGTGAGTGGCATATTCATTTGAATTAAATGCTCTGTTTACATTTGCTTGTATTCAGTCAGAAACAGTGTTGGTTGGTGGGTTGGTTGTTTTTTTATGTTGATCATGTAGCCATTTACCTTGCTGAACTCTCACTGAAATTTGCAAAAGCCTAGTCAGGCAATAACATCCTGAAGAGAATGATAGTTTTGCTTCTTTTCAGTTCCTTGTGCCTCTATGTTTTCTGTTGTTTTACTGTGTGACAAGGACTTCCACATAACATTGAGGCCCTAAAAATGGAATTCTTACCTTGTTCCTTTTTTTCTTTAGAAAGGAAATGCTTCTATATTTTTGCTGTTAGGGAATTCTCTGCCTCTCCTAGTTTCCAAGGGCTCTTAACTAAGAATGGATGTTGAGTTGCTACCAAATGCTTTCTGGAATGCTCAGTCTGTCAATGTGGCAAATTACATTTCTACATTTTTCTAATATTAAACTGTAGTTGCTTTACTGAGATAAACCTAACTTACTCATGATTATCTTTTTACAAAAAATTAACACTAATTATTTTGACATCTAACCTTATATGTAAAATTAGCCTATGATTTCCCTTTATTTGGATTGTCCTTATCTGGTTTTGATATCAAGGTTATATCAGCCACATAGGAAATTTGTGTAATTTTGGAAAGGTCTGTAGATTATAAATTAGTAGAACTTACCTGTAAAAGGCATCTGGCCTTATGGGATGATTTTAAATTACTGATTCAATGTCTTCAATTGTTATAAAACTATTCAAGATTTCTTTTTTTTGGGAATCACTTTGGTTTGCTAACAGTTTTTTTTGTTTGTTTGTTTTTAAGAAATTTATCCATTTCAACTAATTTTTTGAGTGCAGTAGTATAAAGTGCAGAATAGTTTCTTTATTGTGTATTCTCTGTGACTGTTTTGGTTCTGGTTTTTTAATGTGTTCTTATTCTGTTCTTTTTTTTTTTTTTCTTTTAGTCTCTTTAGGGGGCACAAGTAGTTTTTGTCCCGGCCTTAAATGTACCACCTATTTTGCTCTTAAGTTGGAAACTTAGCTCAGTATGTTTTAGTCATTTCTAATGCAGTGTTTTAAGACTGAATTTCTCTCTAAAACAGTTTATACCCATAAACTTTTGACATGTCATATTTTTGTCCATGGTTTGTTTCTAATAATTTAAATTTATGATTTTTTGACCCATGAGTTACCAGAAATGTGTTTTTGATTTGATATGGATGAGGATTTTTTTTCATAGCTTTTAAATTTGACTCCTCACTTTGCATGATGATAGAGAACATGCTGTTATAAATCTCCTTTGAAAGCATATACATATTTTATATTTGTTTTATATGTGCTGAAGAAGAATATTCTTTGTTCTGGGCAGTATTCTGTGCTATGTCTAGTAGATCACCCTTGTGACAATGTGTTGCTCAAATCTATATCTGCCAGGTGCCATGACTTGTGCTTGCAATCCCAGCTACTTGGGAGGCTAAGGCAGGAGGATCACTTGAGACCAGGAGTTCGTGGACGCCTGGACACCATAGCAAGATCCTGTCTTGAAAAAAAAATTAAAATTAAAAAATTAGCCAGTCATGGTGATACATGCTGTAGTTCTGGCTACTCAGGATCATGAGGTAGGGGAGGATTACTTCAATCTAAAGTTCAAGGCTGCAGTGCATTCTGGACTGAGCAACAGGGCAAGACCTTGTGTCTAAAAGATTTTGTTTTAAATCTTTTGTGTGTGTACTAGGCTTTTTGTCTTTAATTTGCCAATAATTGAGAGAAGTGTGCTAATCCCCTATGATAAGGGTGGACTTTTATGTTTTTCCTTAAATCTCTATTAGCTTTTCTTCTCTGAAAATTAAGACGACATTGTTAGCTGCTGGGCAATGTGCATTTTTCTCGTCTTCTTCGCTAGTTGCGGCATCTGTTTTTATATAATCTCTTGTCTTTTCTGGGTTATGCTGTGTGGGAGTCTGGTCTGTCTTTAACAGAGCTACTGAGTTTGAATTGGGAGTTTTAGTGTTTTCTGTTTCTTCCCATCTTTTGTCTTTCAATCCTTCTGTGTGTCTTTTATATTCAGGATATGGTTTCCTTTTTAAAAATTAAAAATCAACAGTCTCTGTTGTCGCTGATGAATTTGGTCTCTTTTTATTATTGAGATTATTTAACTGTTTGAACTTAATTCCTTCTCATCCTTTCAAGTCTTTTTGAATTGACTGAGTTATGAGTTGATTTTTTTTTAAATCCTGGTTTTCTCCATATTGTCTTGAAATTATATACTTTATTTCGAATTTCTTTTTTGGGGGGGTTATTCTTGAAATTTATTATACTCAATATGTAGTTAAATGAGGTTTGGGCCTCCTCCATCAATAAAGGCCTTAGAATACTTGAATCTTTCTCTCTTATATTCTATTGTAGTTTATTTTTCTAATTTTATTTCTTAACAAAAAACAATAACCCTCCACCATTGGATAGTGTAGTATTTTGTTTGGATTTTTCTGATTATCGTTTAGTTGTTTAGCCACGGCTTCCTTTCATCTTAGCTCTTCCAGGGTAACTTCTTTATCTCTCAGTGTATCTGTTAGAAGTTCCTTTGGTGAAGTCTGTTTTAATTTTGTTTAACTTTTTGTTTACAAAGGCTGTTGTTTTATTCTTAAGATATGATTTTGTTGAATGCACCTTTCTAGGTTGATGGTTATGTTCTCTCAACATTTTGACAACGTCCCAGTGTGTTCTGGTTTTCATTTTGATCTTGGGAAGTCTGTGGTCAGTCTAATTCTGGCTTCTGTTCGCCTTGCACGATGAAGGGTCTTTATGTGGCAGGTCTTTAAGGTTTGTTTCTGGATCTTCCCCACTTCGATAGGAATTCATTCACCATATGGCATTTCTGCATTCTATTTAATAAAGTACATTTATACTATAATCTCATGATGCATCTTGTCTTTTTTAAGCCCCATAACTTTTGTCTTTAATTGGTTTTTCTCTAGTCGCCTTTCCCCATATTCCTGGTTCAGCTCCTTCATGGACCAGTATTGTGGACACCAGCAAGCAGTGGGACTATTATGCAAGAAGAGAGAAAGACCGAGACAGAGAGCGAGACCGAGACAGAGAGCGAGACCGGGACCGGGACAGAGAAAGAGAACGCACCAGAGAGAGAGAGAGGGAGCGCGACCACAGTCCCACACCAAGTGTCTTCAACAGGTGAGTTGGGAGTGCAGGAGTTTTTATGTGTGTGTTTCACATACACCTTTACATCTGTGTTTGATGCGAGGAAGTGAATTTCAGTTCACTTGGAGGGGAGATGTGTGAAGAGTATTTAGGAAAGCCGTGTGACTTCTTAGCAGCAGGCTTCACATGTGAGGGGCACAAACTCCTCTCAAGGATACATGAACCAATGTGAAATTGAGAGGAGTTTGTGCCCCTCACATATTTTTATCTTCCATCTAAAGTTTTTCATCTTAAACTTAGAGTTGATCATCCTGATACAATTTCTAGTATATTTTAAATATATCCAGTTGATTTAAACATTGCAGTGATTTGCCAAATGCCATTATCCACATTTTTAAAAGGACACACGATAGGCTATCCTGAATAGTTGTAAAACTTACATTTCTTTTGGTGCTTGAATTTTTCCTTCTGTACCACCTCCCCTAAAAGTTTTTCTCTAGTGTAGAAGTTTTATAATCTTAACAAATTCTTTAATGGATTTGTCCATGAATCCTCCCTGCAACACATCTATCTATGTAAACTAAAATGTGTAAAGAAATGTGTTTTATGATCAGAAGTCTCTTGAGTGTTCTTAAAATTTCTTATCCTGATTTTAGTTATTATTTATGCTTATATTTAGTCATATACCACATAATGATGTTTTTGTCATCCCATGAGATTATAATACTGTGTTTCTAATGTTGGTTTTCTGTATTTAGCCACACAAATCATTGTGTTATGGTTGTCTACAAGATTCGGTACAGTTTGTAGCCCAGGAGCAGTGGGCTATACACATCCTAGGTGTGTGGAGGTTAGACCACCACGGTTTGTATAAGTGCCCTCTGTGATGTTTGCACAATGATGAAATCTCTTAACAATGCATTCTCAGAACTTGTCCCCGTCATTAGGCGATGTGTGACTATGTGCACACGCTAAACATTTTGGAAGTATGTAGTGGAACTACATTCCGTAATGAGGTTGGGGAGCGTATTCCTACCCCCAATTAACATGTGAATCCATAAATGAGTATTCTGTGGTTAGGAGAAAACAAAGTTTGCTTTGACTCCTTAAAATATTCAGTAAACCACCCTGTAAACATATGTGCTGTCATCCAGACTTTACTGTTCCATTAATAGAGCACAGGTTGTGCAGATTCAACATACTTAAAAGCCCTTGGATTTTTGGAATGGTAAATGAACAGTGGCTTCAACTTAAAGTCACCAGTTGCTGCATTCCCTAACAATGAGTCTGCCTGTCGGTTGAAACCTTGAAGCCTGACATTGATTTCTCCTCTCTAGCTATGGAAGATGGCATCTTCTAATAGAAGCCTGTTTTGTCTACATTGAATGTCTGTAGTTTCGTGTGGCTGTTTTCATCCATGGTCTCAGCTAGACCTTCTGGAGAACTTGCTGCAGCTTCTCGGTGAGCATGTGTTGCCTCACCTGCACTTTTATGTCACGGAGACAGCTTCTCTTCTTAAGCCTCATGACCCAGCCTCTGCTGGCTTCCACCTTTTCTTCTGTAGCATCCTTACCTCCTTCAACCTTCATAGAATGGAAGGGAGTCAGGTCCTCGCTCTGGATTAGACTTTGGCTTAAGGAATGTTGTGGCCATTTGCATCTTCTGTCCAGGCTCACTGAGACTTCCTTTTCGTCAGCAGTAAGACTGTGCCATGTTCCTGTCACTTGTGTGTCCACTGGGGCTGCACTTTTCATCTCCTTCGAGAGCTTTTTCTTTGTGTCCCCTGCTTGGCCAACTGAGTGGCACACAAGGCCAAGAGTGTGGCCTGTCTCAGCTCTAGACCTGCCTCCTCCCTCTGCTTTGTTTCTAGCTTTGATTTAAAGTGAGAGACATGCGTCTTCCTTTCACTTGAACATCGGAGGTCGTCATAGGATTATTAATTGTCCTCAATTCAACATTGTTGTGTCTCAGGGTAGAGGGAGGCCCGAGGAGAGGGAGAGAGACAGTAACAGTCAGCCCATGGAGCAGTCAGAACACGTATTTGTCCATGAAGTTCACTGCCTTACTTGGGCGTGGTTCACAGCACCCCAAACAATGACAGTGATAACATGAAAGAGCACAGATCACAGCATCGTAACAGAGTCATGGAAAAGTTTGAGATCTCGCAAGAACTACCAGAATGTGACACAGAACCACAAAAGGAGCACATGCTATTGGGAAAATGGACTGGTAGACTGGCTCCATGCAGGGTTGCCGCAAACCTCCAATTTGTTTTTAAAAAAAAAAAAAGCCACACATACACAATATCTGCAAAGCACAATAAAGTGAAGCATAATAAGGTGAGGTTACCTATAAGACCCAAATTCCTGCAGAAGCTTATGGTTCCTTAAATTAAACAAGTCTCACTGAGACTCTTTTTTAAAAATTAGGTCTCTCTGAGCCATGGTGGTGTTTACACCCTGAGCCAAGGTGTTGCAGTAAAGTTGGTGAAAAGGAAGAATGTCTTTCTTTTGTAAGAGGATGAGGGTGGTTTTGAGAGGAGAGGTTAGCTGAAGAAGTGGCATTGGTGTTTGAAATGGAGTTGTGTCATTAAGAAGCTCATATTCAGGAAGGAGTGAGTATGGAATTAGGATCTGGAAGCCAACTCCCTAAAACTTCATGTACAGTTGGAAGGAGTTCAGGTACCAACAGGCTATTAGCGTGTTCTGATGGCCTAAGGAGCAAATGTCCCAGATCGTTTGATGCACGAGTTGCTGTGCAGGTTGACCCTTATGCACCTTTCTACATCCTAACACCGGTGCCCTCCCAAGCCAGCACACTGTTTCTAGCTATACTGAACTGTCCTCTGAAGTCCTTGAGATTCATACTTCTTTGTTCTTTTTTCTCTGTTCTCAGCCTCAAGCTTCTATTTCTCCTTCAGCATCCTGCTCACTTCTGTCTTCTGTGAGCTGCAATGAACCTTAAAGATAGAATTACTTATTTTGTTCACATGCTCCCTAAGTATTTTATATTTTCCTTGAGTGCATGTCTTTGTATGTCTCTTTAAGGACACTGACCACCATATTACATTTCTATATCCTCAGCACTTTGTACAGCAATCCCTAGCACATAAAGGATATGTAAATGAATAAATGGCTCACACTACACTACTCTGCAACATACTACACTGCAATACAGAAAAAAGGATTTTGGAAGCTGTTGGTGAAACCTAGACAGGTTTTGAAACAAATAAAAATCAACCATTAGCACTGTCAAAGCATTAAGTTAATTGTCTGTCTTATTAACTTACCATTGTAGATGCCATTACAACGTGGAATAAGTTGAAGATACTTTATTCATACCAGGTATTTTTTTGGATGAGATAAAGAAATGGAAGACAGTAAGAATACAGACTGTTGTCTTATTCTGCTGGGTGAGGCAAAGCGATACATCAGTGCAGGGTGAGAGCATATGTTTGGCTCAGGCTATGTATGCTCTCATTGGATGTGGTTGAGTAACCATAGACTTTTCATCCAAAAGTTGTTGTTAGGGATTATTGAGTCTTACTCTTGACTTGTCAGATGAGGGAATGGAAGCAAAGAGAAATAATGGTAGTTGTAGGGCTATGCAGTCTTTTGGAATGTGGTCGAAGTATTACTTAAAATTCTTTCTAGTCTTAAAACTAGGTTGGTAAAAAATTATATAACTTTTCGTTTCTCTTATTCCTTTCTGTGCACTTGATTTTTTTTTAAATTGATTTCTTTGTTTATGTGGCTGACATTTCCAATCCCTGTCATATATCAGGAGCAGTGCTATGTGCTGAAGATACAGAAATAATTATATACTATCCTTCCAGATTTAGCCTTGTAATACGGGTGGACTTAAAAGTGCCTGGAGAAATAGAAATGAAATATAAAAGTAAAATCTTTATTTTTCAACATAAGACCCATCAAATTCAAGACACTTTTGTAAGTGATGGTACTGGCATTATAGTCCATTTCTAAAAAATGCAGGTCCTGGGAATTTAAACATGTCAATGCAATCTTCTTTATGTTATTAAAGAAAATGGATGCCCTTTATAGATCTTTTAGATTAGGAAACACAAAGAAGTCAGAAGGAGCCAAATCAGGACTGTAAGGTGGGTGCCTAATGATTTTCCATCAAAACTCACAAAATTGCCCTTGTTTGATGAGTGGCATGAGCAGGAGCCTTGTCATAGTAGAGGACTCTCTGGGAAGGCTTTGGTTAGCTTTTTCAAAACACTCTCATGATAAGCAGATGTTACTGTTTTTGACCCTCCAGAAAGTCAACAAGCAAAAGCCTTGAGCTTCCTACAAAGCTGTTAATCATGACCTTTGTTCTTGGCTCATCCACTGTTGGACTGGATTGGGTCTGTCTCTTGGTAGCCATTGCTTAGGTTGTGCTTTGTCTTCCGGTTGGTACTGGAAAAATCACAGTCCATCTCTTGCTACAGTTTTTTGACAAAATGCTTCTGGATCTTGATCCCACTTGCTTAACACATTCACAATTGGCACATTTTTCACTTTCCTAATATTGAATGCAGGTGAAAATTAAAAAAATCTGAAGCCAATTGTTACAAACGTCTGTCGTTAAGCCCAAGCAAAATGGTCTTTTCTAAACTGTCACCTTTTTCACAGTACAGCTGAAAGTTGCAGACATATCCAGTATTTGCCTCAGACACCACTCTGACTAGCATTCCATACTTTATATTTTTATTTGAATTATAAACCCAAAAAGACCGTCTTCCACGATGAGGTAAATTCACATCACCAGCAACCAGGAACAGAATTTGGAATGATGTAAATTCACATCAGTGATCGTGAATTAGTTAACATTACCATGTAAAGCCCTTTTCTCTGCGGCTGATCTGGGTGCGATGGCTTTGGTACCCATCAAATGGAAAGTTTGCTCAACTTTAATTTTTCATTCAGAATTCTGTTAAGCTGAACCAGTGAGATGTCTGTGCTGTTGGCTGCTGTTCCTGCTGTTGATTGTCAGTCCTTTCAATTAAGGAATCAACAAGGTAATTTTTTTCTTGTAAATTGATGTGAAAGGTGTGCCGCTGTGGGCTTCATCTTCAACATGGTCTCATCCTGTCTTAAAATGGTCTATCCATTTGTAAGCTGCGGGTTTCTTTGAGGCCTTGTCCCCAGAAGCTTTTTGCAAGCTTTTCCATATATTTTATTCACTATTGTTTCAATTTTAGCAGAATTGATGTTGCTCTAATAGTTCTTTTCAAACTGATGTCTTACCTTTCCTAGTTCCTCAAACTAGATCCTGTTCAGAGATAATAGCAAGTTACTGTGAGTTTATTTTGGTGCAGAAAATAACTGAAACTCAGTTTTTTTCTTAATATGCATTTTCCACGAACTTTTGAAGTTCCTTTGTATTGTCAAGCTGACTGGGACTGATTGGGAGCTTGAAACTTTACCTTCAGAGAATGCAGGGAAGGAACTAACAAAAATTGATTCATCTTGATTCCTTTCTTTGGCTCCTGATAGGACTTAGACATTGTAGGTAGGCACTTAATAGAGCTTTATTGACCAAATAAACATCAGTGATACATGTGTATATATGCATGAGTGCATGTTTTGTGTTTGCTTTTGAGTTAAGCCACTTCCATGCTCAAATTTTTTTAAGTCCAAGGGCATTACTTTCCAGTAATTTGAACTCTTTCTAATGTAGCGAAGGTGACTTTGAGATAGCACTGCTATCTCCAGCATGTGTGCGTGTTCATAAGGAGCTAAATGCAAAACTTGACAGGAAAGAAGAGTCAAATTGCTTTTACTGGGACTCACAAACTTCCTTTGCATAGAGGATACATTGTTTATAGAAAAGTTGAGGCTACTCTGGTCCTTCTGTTTCAAATACAAGCACAATCTAATTAAGAAAGGTAGATTTATTAAAGGAAAGACACATTGTGAAGGGCACAGTGGTCAGGAGAGCAGCAGGAGTATCTGCTGTCTGTTACCGTGCTACTGATTTTTTATTGAAACTTTAAAAAGTGGTAATGCTTAGACCACGTTTCATTTTCAGGTTGCTGAGCTGTAGGGCATTAGGAGTCAATGTTTACTTAAATTTGACTGAAAGTTTAAGGCCAGAGAAGCAAAGGTGGAGGAATTTTAAGTCATTTTCAATCATCCTGGGGGAAAAAAAAATTTTACTCTGAAAAACCCAAGTGAGGTATGGTAAAGGCCATGTGTTCCTGCAGTGATGTTTTAGCAATATGGCATGGGGTGTGTGCTACAAATTACAGGACCATTGTTTTGAAAATTACAAACTGGCTTCTACATCTGTTTTTTTAGGCAGCTTAATTATCGGCCAGAAGGAAGGCTGGTCATTCTAGGATGTTTGAAAAAGTGCTCTAATGATTTCCAGGCACAGAGGAACCTTGAGGCACTGCCACAAGGGTGGAAAAGGAGTCCCAGATCTTCTTTGTCCTTTTAAGGGTCCCATCTTAGGGCTGGCTTCAGAATCTGGAGGCTCCACAGTTAGCACCAGGTGGTTAGGGCCAGAGGGAACAGAGATTTACAGATGACAGACTGAGATAACTGACCTTAATTATTTTTATGTAAATCTAATGAGTCATGAAAGAGCCTCCTTTTGCTGGGAGGAGTTAACTAATCTCATGTTTTATGGTACTAGTTTGTTCAACTTTGGGGGCATAGTAATTGTTACAGGGTCAGTAACTTTTACAGTAAAATTCTGTTTCTGAAAAAATTAAGCATTAAATTCTCTGATCACTACCTACTTTTGTACCAAACACTTTTTAAATGTTATTGTCAATTCTATAAAACCTTGAAAATAACAGTTGCGGGTTTCACAGATGATAAAACTGAGGTTTAGAGAGATTAACTCCGGGTCACTCACTGAGTAAGTGGCAGCGTCAGACGTGGTCCTGGGCCCCTTCTCCTGCTCCACCACTGCCTGCCATATATGTTGCTTCAGGTGACATCCTGCACCTTCCAGATGTGAGTGCATATTGATAGTTAGGAAAAAATACAGATGCATGTTCACATGTGTGTCTGTTAACATATTTCTGTGCTTTTAATAAGACACTCTAGAAGTTTAATGTATCATAGAATAGCTGGTCAGCAATGCTATGGGCAATGAGCACAGCTTTACCCAGTCACTGCCTCTGCTAGGACACACGTAGGCTGAGGCTTTTCAGTATGGCGTCTGCATCGCCACATTCCATTACTCAGAATCCTTTCCATCTGGATGTCACATACAGATTACTCATCCGGTAATTTGTATTAAGCATACCTCTAGAAACCAAAGCACACTGGGTCTCAAAGATCTGAATTTATTCTCAGTGATTTACTGACATTAGGCAGTAGAAAGTGTTGTACTTAAAGGATTAAGAAAAACATGGAGAGAGGAGTGTCAGTTAAGAGGCATGACAGAAGAAGAAGTCTAGGGAGGAGAGGAGGACCAGCCTGTCACCTCGCCGTCAGTCCCAGTTTCATGTCTGTGTATCCATCCAGAATCAAGACAGTGGAGATGCAGGTCACATTTATGCATTTGAAGTTCTCCTCAACATATACACACAGGTACTTTATGAAGTCAACAGGATGTCGAACTAAGTGTATCCATATCCAGTCTGTGCATTTCGTATGGGTCTTGGAGAAGTTGGATTCTTTCTTCATTTTATAGTGCTCTATTTGTTGAATGTATTCATTCTTTTAATGGTAAAACAGCAGTTTAAGAACCTTTATCTGTTTTCTGTCTTGTAGCCATTGTGAGCCATATAATTTTAGAATCTTAACTGTGTGTTCAAGTCTTTCCAAATAATAATATATCGGTTAGGCCGGGCTTGGTGACTCAACCTGTAATCCCAGCACTTTGGGAGGCTGAGGTGAGTGGATTGCCCGAACCAACAAGTTCGAGACCAGCCTGGGCAACTAGACGAGACCTTGTCTCTACAATTTAAAAAAAAATTAGCCAGGTGTAGTAGTGTGCACCTCTAGTTCTGGCTACTTGGAAGGTTGGCAGAAGGATCACCAGAGCCCGGCAGGTTGACGCTGGGATGACTGTTGCACTCGCAACAGTCTGCGCAACGGAGTGAGACTCCAACTCAAAAAAAAAAAAGAATATTGGCTAGAAATCTGAGATATACAGTATGCTTTTAATTCTGAGAGGAACAAAAGAAAGTGAAGCTGCTGATTACAACTTTAAATCAGGTGTAGGTCCCACTTTTTGAGAAATAAAAAGCCCAAGCATTGTTAAATGAAATCTCTAAATGAAATCTCTAATTACCCTGTAGCACCTGTGAAAGTACAGAACAAGCTTGGTCGTTTAACAGAATCTGTAATTACTATATGTTTTCTTAAATTTAGTACTATTTTGGGAACAAGCATTGTTTTTTTTCTTAATTTAACAAATATTTATTCCCTGCCTAATCTGTAAAGATGCTCACATGGAGAGTTCTCATTTGGACAGATTACATCTCTTTTATTTTTGAAATAATTCAGAATTAATGGTCCAGTTGTCAAGAAAACTTGTTTCTGTTTCACATTCAGTGACGAAGAGCGATACAGATACAGGGAATATGCAGAGAGAGGCTATGAGCGCCACAGAGCCAGCCGGGAGAAGGAGGAGCGGCACAGGGAGAGACGCCACCGGGAGAAGGAGGAGACAAGGCACAAGTCGTCGCGAAGGTATGCTCTGCATGAGATGGTGTACCCGTTAAGCTTAGTGAGAACTTGGTGGGGCCTTAGGCAGTAAAGGCAGCCGCTTCCAGATAATGATTAGAGCATGTGTTATCCGTGGGAAGGTTCAGAATAATCTTGAAATAGTTGGTTCTCATGAGGGCTTCCACAGACATCTTTATTTATTTATACTTTTTTGTTTTTTTGAGTTGGAGTCTCACTTGGTCGCCCAGACTGGAGTGCAGTGGCTGCTCCCGGCCACCGCAGCCTTGCCTGCTGGGCTCCGGTGATCCTTCCGCCTCAGCCTTCCGAGTAGCTGGAATTACAGGCATGCGCTACCACGCCCAGCTGATTTTTGATTTATTGTAGAGATGAGGTCTCACTGCCCAGGCGGGTCTCAAACCTGTGAGCTCAGGCAATCCACTCACCTCAGCCTCCCAAAGGCGCGGGATTACAGGCTGAGCCACCGAGCCTGGCTCCATAGACATCTTTAAATCCAACCAGACTACATTTAAAACCAAATCCCAGATTAGCACAGAATAAAAAATAGTATATGAGAGATTTTGACTTACTACATTATATCATTGGAAGAGGAGAAATTTTGGCCAAGAACCAATCTTTAATAGTAAATATTACTAAAGCAATATTTGGTTTAATTAAAAAAAAATAAAGCCAGGCTCGGTGGCTTAGCCTATAATCCCCGCGCCTTTGGGAGGCTGAGCTGAGTGGATTGCCTGAGCCTGTGGGTTCGAGACCCACCTGAGCAACTTGGCGAGACCTCATCTCTACAATAAATCAAAAAATCAGTCGGGTGTGGTAGCGCATGCCTGTAATTATGGCTATTCGGAAGGCTGAGGTGGAAGGATCGCCGGAGCCCAGCAGGTCGAGGCTGCGGTGGCCGGGAGCGGCCACTGCACTCCAGTCTGGGCGACAGAGTGAGACTCCAACTCAAAAAAAAATAACTTGGCTGGGCTCGGTGGCTCAGCCTGTAATCCCAGTGCTTTGGGAGACCGAGGTGAGTGGATTGCCTGAGCCCGCGGGTTTGAGACCCACCCGGGCAACTTGGCGAGACCTCAACTCTACAATAAATCAAAAAAATTAGCCATGCGTGGTAGTGCGTGCCTGTAATTCCGGCTACTCGGAAGGCTGAGACGGAAGGATCGCCAGAGCCCAGCAGGTCGAGGCTGTGGTGGCCTGGCGCGTGCCACTGCACTCCAGTCTGGGCGACGGGGTGAGACTCCAACTCGAAAAAAATACAATTGATGACTCCCAGAATGTGCTTGTGAGAAGAAAATGCATTTGATTTGAGACCCAGTGTTCTCTTGAGAATTTGCTTAGAGTGGGTTTATTTTTGTCACTAATTGTGTATTAAATACTTAAGCAGAGCCCACCTTTCTTATTTTCCAGTAATAGTAGACGCCGCCATGAAAGTGAAGAAGGAGACAGTCACAGGAGACACAAGCACAAAAAGTCCAAGAGGAGCAAGGAAGGGAAAGAAGCTGGCAGCGAGCCTGCGCCAGAGCAGGAGAGCACCGAGACCGCCCCCGCTGAGTAGGCGGCTGGAGAGACTGGGCTGCCCCGTACATAGTAGGACCCAACATGGAAGCTGTAGAGCTGATTGTTTTTCTGGATAATGTTTAAGAAATTTACCTTTAATCTTGTTCTTTTAGTATGAGAAGTTAACGTTTTTTTCCAAATAAAAGAGTAAATTTTTCATGTTAAGTTAAAAAATTTTTGTCTTGTAATATTTAAAAAATAAAAAGACAGCAATGACTTTATAACCAAGAAAGTAATGTGAATGGTTACTCGTCAGGGAATTTGAAGAACTGTGTTCATCTTGGAACACACAGTGTCTGTAGAGGTCAAGTCTCCTACTACTGCAGTCTTGTTAGCCAGACCCTTACCTCTGAGAGCAGCAGCAGGCATCAGGGCTGAGGCATGAGACAGAAGCTCATCACAGTACTGTGGTGGCCCTCCCGCTTAGTGTATCAAGGCCTTGACAGTTTTTACTTCACAACTTTGGATAGCAGGTTTTCAGTGCTTTAAAACTAAATGGGGCACTTTCATATCCAAGTTCATTAATAAAGTCTGTAAAGCGTCTGGGTGGCCTCTAGGAAGCAGCCCACCTTTCATGTGGTTGTGGCAGGCGCACACACGCACTTGTCACTGTGACACTGCTGGAGTCACCTGGTGGTTTGTCCATGTGAGCCAGGGCAAGTCCGACTTGGCTTTTCTTAACACATTTTCCAAAGCTTGTTCGTAGAGCAGATCATGTAGTTTTAACAGTTACTAACTATTGTGGGAAAAAATAAACGTAAAGGCAAATGATTCAGATTAGTCATTTCTTATTAAGCCTAAGGAAACACAAGTTCATAATTCTTTGAGCACCTTTAAGGGTAACCTTAGGAGGTATTTGTCAGGGATGGTAACAGAGAACATGGCATTTGCAAAAATAAATTACTAGGACCTTTCACATGAAGATAATAGAAGTGACTTTAGCATCACATATTAAAAACAACTCTAATTTTTGAAAAATATTTATTTTTGATGAAAGGAACATTTATCAGCATTACATTTAAAAAAATCTTTTGGCTTTAAATTAAAAATGCCCATAATGTACCCTTTGCAGACCTCAGCATAACCACATTTTAAATTAAAATCAGTTTGAATTCAGTGGAGCATACACATCATTGTAGCTGTGTAAGGGTGCTTTATTGAATAGAAAAATATAAACTCAAAGCTGTGGAGTCACAAGAAATCCACACTAATAAAACCTATTAGTAGTCTTTATTTTTTCAGTTTTCTGCTGCGCAACTGGCTTTCATTAGATCATACTTTTCCTGACGTTTTTATAATATATTAAAAAATTGAGATAAATATGTTGTTTTGACTTAGCCTATTTGTGATTTTTCTGGTTTTCTTGAATCCGTCATCAGTTCTATAAAAAGGTGCCGGGCCAGGAGACAATCGTGAGAGTAATTCTTCCTTTAAGTTCTTTCAGCATCCTTGCCAGGCAAGCGTGTGTCATTCCTGCAGTACTTCTGCCATTGACTGCAAGGAGGATGTCACCACACCTGAGAGACAAAATAAGATACAGCAGTCGTTATACATAGCTGAAGTTAGTGCAAGTTTATTTTGGTGGTCCTAGTTGTTGCTACATTTTAATTACTTCTCATTTAGACTTTTCCTCTCCTCACTTAAATTCTTCAGTCACTTCCCTGCCTGTTCAGCTTGCATTAGAAGACATGCTAAAGGATGGCAAGTTGCGGTGTGGGACCAAGGCAATGGGTGGTTACTCTGCATTTCCTAGAAGCCAAATACTGTATAAACATTTTTAGTTCTTATCTCCCCTCCAAAGTACAGTAAATACATGCCTTATTTCAAATGGGGCCAAGCTTTTGCACGTATAAAACAAAATACGTGAATGTAAGCTTTTTGTGAAGTCATTATTACCTGATTCTCCCATCGTTGTATGCTGGAGTTCCTTCAACGATAGATTTGATGAAAAAAGGCTTGTTCCCACTGTATTCTTCATAACCTCCTACGATGCAGAAGCCCAGGCTCCCAGCTGTGTTTCTTCGTAATGTAACATCTTTACAATTACACAGGAACCTGGAATGGAAGGCAGTCAGGTATGTGCACGAGTTCAACTATTAGTACTTCTTGTATTCATCTCCCATTTCTTCCTCTGGCATTTTTCTTTTTTAGGCTAAGTAGCACTGAGCAGGTCCACTCAAATCCATATCCTAGTGTGGAGGCCTTTATACTGTTAGCTGACTTTTTGTAATTGAACCTCTTTTCCACAGCTGAACACCCCCAGAAGAAACGACACTGCTGACTGCTGCTGTTTGTATGTGGACTGGAAAAGGTAATCATACTTTTGACTTAATGCTTGAATTTGTATTAGCAAAAAGTTGGATATGCCTAAGTCCTTATTGATAAACCAGATTTAAATAAACATGGGTATCATATTTTTATTTACTGGTGGATATTTTTAATGAAAGCAAAAATCCTTTGAATAAATGATTAATCTCAAAGAAATGATATAAACCTAACCCTAATTGATAAATTTATGGAAGTTTTTTTGACCTTTGAAACACAGTAGTTTATACTTGGTTCTACATGTGTGATAGGTAGAAGCATAAAGTAGATGGAAATTTAGGTATATTTAAGGATGTTAAGAACAGTTCACACAGGAGGAAAACCGAACGCAGTAAACTCTGAGACAAAACGGCTCATTCTGTAGATGAGAGAGAAACCTCAACTAAAGTAGAAAGTGAGGTTGAAGGACTCTTGATTTACTGTTGAGGTGCAGGCCTAGGGCGGGCTGTTGAGAGACTCCATGGTGTTGTCAGGAGCCAGACTGAAGACCTGGCCTGTGTAGCTGTAGCCCAGGCACGGGTGTGAAGGGATATCAGTGTTTTTGTGTTGGTAAAAATCAGGATACAGCTGTTCTGTTTAACTGTACCTTCAAATATTAACTTCTTTTTAAAAAAACTGTCTTTTGGGAAATGTCAAATGGTAGAGTTCGTCATTACATTTGTTGACAGTCTTGCTAATTAGTTTTCATGATACTGCTGATTCTCACTTGGAATAAAACAAGCTTTAGGGTCTGGCGAATACCTTTAAAATGTAGTGCTGAAAATCAACTCTGCCCAGTCTGAATCCATTGTCATACATATGTGTCATTTATAACAATCTGTTTCTTTCACTGAAATCATGACTGAAAAGTAAGAATTTCATTAAATTTCTTTTTTTATCATAAAATATGTATCTGTTGTATTTCACAGTAGACCCTGGTGTCAGTAGTAAATTCGTCCTGTAGTAGCTGTGGCTTGTCAGATACCACAGTTTTACATAACGCTTCACTGACTGAATAGATTGACTGTTCTGTAGACACCAAGGCATCACATTCCCACCTTGGGGCTGTGTGCCCAGTTCTTTTGAGAAAAGAGGTAAAGAGATGATTGTTATCCAAAGTCATGATCAAGTATCTGGCTTAACATTTCCCAGGTGTGATTCTTTGAAATATATAAATGAGTATAGGGCAGTATTTGAAACTGTCAGTGTTGCTCATTCTCTTGATCACTGATTGCTTCTTTTCATTATGTATCTCCTTGGATCTTACATCAACTCTATTTCATTTCATATGGATAAGCTGTAAATATAACCATCCAAAACTTTACATGTTCCAGTATAAAAGTTTTTAACCTAATATTAAATCATGAGTGTTTCCTTTCTTAGACCCTTGATCCTGTGGTGTTTAAACAAAACCCAAAAAGCCCTGTCCTCCTGAATCATGTCACCCAAGTAGATACCAGTGTTAACTAGTATTGTTTCACTAAGAGTCTTTTCCTTTAGTGCGTTGAGTATTTAACTTTATTGCAGCAGCAAGAACTCAATGTTAAACCATTTTAAAGTCAGACCTTCGTTAGTTGATCCTGATGGGCATTTTTTCTTAAGTTAGGGTTTTTCGACTCCCTATTAGGAAATATGTCAGCTCTATTTGATCAATTAACTTTCAGATAGATATTAAGTAACTTAAAACTCTGAATACAAATGTGAAGTTCTTTTTCTTATTCTGAACTCATTTTCCAAATTTAAGCCTAATCAAAGAAGATTTGGCATAGTATAAGGTAGAGCAAGGAGTTTGTTAATTTTTCCCATTGAGAAAATTATGGTTACCTCAAGAATAAATTTAACTTCATTGAAGTTCTGACATGGAAGTGAGAAACAAGAGACACTAAAGTAAGCACACAGCTTACAGACCATATCAATCACCCACAAAAACTGAGACCATTAAGTGCCTCCTCTATAACACTGTAATAGGAACAAACCCTCACATAATAACTATAGAAACACTGAATAGTAATGGTATTAATGCCCCCACTTAAAAGATATAGTGGCAAATTGGACTTTTGCTGTCTCCTGGAGACCCATCTCACCTCTAATGACACTCAGAGGCTCAAGGTAAAGGGATGGAGAAAAATCTACCATGCAAGTGGAAACAAAAAAGAGCAGGGGTTGCTGTTCTTAGATAAAACATACTTTAAGCCAATAAAAGTAAAAAGACAATAGCACTACAGAATGATAAAAGAGCTTGATTCAACAAAAATGATCTATTTTAAATATATATGCACTCAACATATATAAATCTGGAGCACCCAGATTTATAAAACAGCTACTTAACCTGAGAGAACACCGCTGCACCACAACACTGGGGGACTTCAACAACCCATTAATAGCTTTTGGCAGATCATCAAGGCAGAAAACTAACAAATAAGTCCAGGACTTAAATTCAATATTCAAACAATTAGATCTGGCAGACATCTACAGAACATTTCACCCAATAACTATAGAATATCCCTTCTCATTTGCACACGGGTTATACTCCAAGATTGACCACATACTTGGTCATAAATCAACCTTGAATCAATTCCAAAATCTTGAAATCATACCAAGCATCTTTGCTGACCACAGTGGAATAAAACTAGAAATCACCAAGAAGAATACTCAAAAACACAGAAATAAATGGAAATTAAGCATCTTGCTTCTGAATGATTTTTGGGTAAATGAAATAAAGACAAATTTTAAAAATCAGTTGAAACAAATGAAAAGGTACAACATGCCAAAACCTCTGGGGCACAGGCAAATCAGTGATGGCAGGAAAATTTATTGCACTGCACACCCACATCATGAAACCAGAGATATCTAACAACATTGTAACATCTCACCTAAGGAAACTAGAAAAAGAGGAACAAACTAAAACCAAAACTAACAGAAGTAAATAAATCAGCAGAAATAAATGCAATTAAGACCAACACACACACACAGGATTGAGTAAAAAAGCTGGTTCTCTGAAAGGATAAGATGGACAGATCCCTGGCCCAATTAACAAAAATAAAAAAGAAAATACAAATAAATGTACTTGGAAATGAAAAAGGTAGCATTATAACTGACCCAGGAGAAATACAAAAGATTATGTGAGATTATTATAAATGTCCATATGCATGCAAATTAGAAAATCTACAGGAAATGGATAAATTCCTGGAATCACACAACATCCCAAGATTGCAACAGGAAGAAACTGAAACTTTGAATGGGCCAATAATGAGCCGTAAAATTGAAACAGTAAAAATAAATTTGCCTACCAAAAAAAAATCTGGGACCTGATGGCTTTACTGCTGAATTCTACAAAGAAGAGCTGGCACCAAAACTACTAAAACTAAATACTAAACTAAATACTAAAACTATTTCAAACAATTAAGAGGATAGGACTTCTCCCTAACTCATTCTATGAAACCAACATCACCCTGATACCAAAAAGTGGCAAAGACACTACAAAGAAACAAAACTACAGATCAATTTATCTGATGAACATAGATGCAAAAATCCTCAACAAAATTCTAGCAAACCTCATCTGACAGTAAATAAATTATCTGTCATGATGAGGTGGGATTCTCAGAATGCAAGGCTAGTTCAACATATGCAAATCAATCGATGTAATTCACTACATGAGCAGAAGTAAAAACATGGAATACATGATTATCTCAATAGATATAGAGCAGGCACCTGGTAGAATCCAACATCCCTTCATGATAAAAACTCTCAATCATTGAAGGAAAATTCCTCAAGTAATTATCCCTCAAAATAATAAGAACCATCTAAGACAAACCCACAGCCAACATCATACTTAACAGACAGAAGCTAGAAGCATTCCCCCTAAAAACTAGAACCTCTCACCACTCTTACTTCACATAGTGCTGGAAGTCCTAGTCAGAGCAATCAGGCAGGAGAAAGAAAAGGTATCCAAATAGGAAAAGAGGAAGTTATCTCTCTGTAGATGATGTGATTCTACATGTCTAGAAAACCCTAAAGAGTCCATCAAAAGACTAGCACTATAAGCAACTTCAGTAAAGTCTCAGGTTACTAAGTCAACGCTCAAAAATCAGTTGTGTTTCTGTATACCTACAGCATTCAAGCTGAGAACCAAATCAAGAGCACACTCCCATTAACAACAGATGCATACACACATCTGGGAATACGTTTACCAAAAGAGGTGAAAGGTCTCTACAATGAGATGACACAAGCAAATGAAAAAACATTCCATGTTCATGGATTGAAGGAATCAGTATCATTAAAATGTCCATATTGCCCAAAGCAATCTACAGATTCAGCACAGTCCCTTTCAAATTACCAGCATCATTTTTTACCAATCTAGTAAAAACAATAGCTAAATTCACATGGAAGCAAGAAAGAGCCCAAATAGCCAAAGCAGTCCTAAGCAAAAAGAACAAAACTGGAGGCATCACCATATCAGACTTCAAACTTCACCACAAGGCTACAGTAACCCGTTGGGGGAAGAACAGACACAAGCCAGTGCCATAGGTGACATGTCTGCCATCTGAAATACAGCCCTGGCTTCTGCCCTGTGTTGTGATGGCCAGGAAAGTTTACTTGCGAGGGTGAGTTTACTACCACTGCGTTTGTGTATGTGTATGTGTATAAACTTGAGACGGAGGAAGCAGCCACAGCCCAGCCCACCACCTGCTTCTCCAAGTCACACTGTCAGAGTACAGCCACAACCACCCACTGCACAGAGTGAAGTAGCTGCCACAGAGATGGCGTGGCCTCCAAAGCCTAAACTATCAGGCTCTTTTCTAGAAAAAGGCTGCCAGTCTCTGACACACTCCCTGGAAAAATGCACAAGACACTGGAGCCTGTGGCCATCTCTCCTGATTGGAGTGAGGGCCACAGGGGAGGAAGCCTCCCTTTCTCCCCTTTTTATGCTCTTTGGTACTCTTGAATCTTGTGCTGTAGGGGAGGAGCTTCCTACCAGGAGAGGAAGAAGAGAGGGAAGTTAAGCCACCCCAGGGTTCTGAAAATCAGTGTTGTCTACACATCCTTTACTATCTACATAGAAATGAGCAGTTAGGCTGGGCGCAGCAGCTCATGCCTGTAACCCCAGCACTTTGGGAGGCTGAGGCAGGAGGATCGCTTGAGGCCAGGAGTTCAAGACCAGCCTGGTCAACATAGCAAGACCTCAGCTTATTAAAACAAAACAAAACAAAAAAGGTAATGAGCAAAGTCAGATGATACAGCAGAGAAGCGCCATGCCCAGGGCAGACAGCTAGAAGTGGGGGTAGAGAAACCACCTCGTCGGTTGTACTTGGAGTTAAAAAAGGTACATCCCATGTTCCTCTCTTACATGGATGGATGAGGAGGTGTGGCTTGGGTTACATGGCAAATTAGCTGTCAAACACAAAAAACAAAAAATGGCTTATTTTGATAGATTCCAGTTTCAGAAAATTTTTATAAAATAAAATTGTATTTAAAGTAACACTCTTGGGCACAGTGGCTCACGCTTGTCATTCCAGCACTTTGGGAGGCCGAGGTAGGAGGACTACTTGAGCCCAGGAGTTCAAGAGCAGTCTGAGCAACATAGCAAGACCTCATCTCTACAAAAAATAAAAAAATTCGCCGGGCATGGTGGTGCATGCCTGTAGTTCCAGCTACTCAGAGACTGAGGATTACCTGAGCCCAAGAGGTGGCACAACTGTAGTTGCCATGATTGTGTCACTGTACTTCAGCCTGGATGACAGAGTGAGACTCCAAAAAAATTATAATAATAAAAATTAAAGTAACACTCTCTTCTTCCATGCAGGTGCAGTTCTCAAATGTTCAATGATTTTTAAGCTGCCTCAATGCTCAGTTTTCAACTGTTTAAGGATTTTAAAAAATTGATTAATTTAAAAAATGATTTAGCAACTAGTTACTGCTCAAAATGGCATCCAGATCAGTTTGTATTTGAGGCAGAGAAATTTTTTTGACG
The DNA here is from genome assembly GCF_000164805.1 of Carlito syrichta. Classification (NCBI taxonomy): domain Eukaryota; kingdom Metazoa; phylum Chordata; class Mammalia; order Primates; family Tarsiidae; genus Carlito; species Carlito syrichta. The sequence continues at coordinate 58,053 of NW_007068728.1, read as the reverse complement.
CCTAATTTGAAATAAAAGAAAAAAGGAAGAAAGAAGAAGAGACATATCTCCACCCTTAAGCAAAATGCGCTGAAGCTATTTGTCCCACCCTCATTTGTTCTTGTTTCACTCCATACTAGGTGATCATCTTCCGTGACTCTAACACTTAACATTTATGCCGTGCACTGGGGGCAGCGAGGCTACCCTTTGAAGGCCAACAGCTGATGCTCTAATGCAGGGTGTAAAGGCCAAGTTCTTTGGTTCTGCATATTTAATTTCTGCAGATGCCATCAAGGAGGCTGGCCCAAGTCCTCTCCTGAAGTGACTGTGTGAGTCACGCAGCGGCTTCCTGCAAGGCTCCAGCGATCCCTCCTTAAAATGATGCCAGTTCCTTCTTGAGCTCTGCAGGGCAGGTATCGAGGAGGGATGACCTGACAGCCGGCCCTGACCAGCAGATGCACAAACTCTGGGTGGAGGCAGGTCCTGTGAGCTGACCTCCCCCAGGTGTCCAGCACCACACACACAAGGCCAGGCAGCTCTCCTGGCTGGGTGGAGGCAGGTCCTGTGAGCTAGCCTCCCCTAGATGCCCAGCACTGTCCTCCATGTGAGGCCAGGTGAACCCTCCTGTCTGGGTAAAGCTTGGTCCTGTGAGTTGGCCTCCCCCAGGAGCCCAGCACTGCCCACACACAAGGCCAGGCAGCTCTCCTGGCTAGTGGAGGCAAGTCTTGTGAACTGGTCTCCCTGAAGTGCCCAGTGCCACCCACACACGAAGCCAGACAAGCTCTTCCCAGGTGCAGCTCCAGGTGTGAACACAACCAAGGCTCTGTCCCCCACCCGACAGCACTGTTCTCGCTGCATGAGCAACCCGGCAGCTGTACATGGCAGCCCACTCCACCTGAGTTGCCAGTGTTTCTGCATCCCAGCTTACATCAATGTCCTGGGATGTCCACAGGCATTTCCAGCTACCAGGGAAGGCAGAATGAGCTCCGACAGTCCCCAGCAAGACTGGGTCTCTTTGGCGGCTGGTGCCAGGATTCAGCCCCAAGTGCACAGGGTTCAGGATGCACCACCCTCCCTCCACTCCCTATGAGTGACACAAGGACTCACCGGGGAAGCTCTAGCCATGTGACCCAGGACGGGCCCCAGTCGCTGGACAGGGCTGCATCAGGGCTGGCATTCAGGGCTTGGCTGTTGCTGTCCTCCTGGGACATGTGCTCCTTGACTTCCAGGGCTCTGAGAACCACCGAGGAGCTTGCACTCTTCAGTAGGGCCACGGCCTCGCTCCGGCTGACCTCGGCCAGTTCAACCCCATTCACGCTCAGTAAGATGTCACCTAAGACCAGAGGGGCAGAGGTGGGCCTCACTGGGGGTAGGGACGGGACTTCTTGAAACACGGGGCGGGGATGAATGGGATTGGGATGTGGAGAGGGCGAGGGCACGCCAGGCCCGAGCCATGTGATGCTGGTTCTCACCAGTCTGTAGTGAACAGTGTGTGTGTCCTGGGGCACCATGAGCCTCGTCTGGGGTCTGGGGCTTTCTAGAGGGCACCTGCAGCATCTGGCTCTCAGGAGGGAGGGAGGGAGTGACAGGAAGGAGGGAGGGTGGGAGGATGGAGGGAGAAGTGAGAGGGGGAGGAAGGAAGGAAGGGAAAGAGGGAGGAAGGAGAGAAGGGAGGGAAGGAAGAAAGGAAGGAGGGAAGAGGGAGAAAGGGGAGGGAAGAAGGAGGGTGGGGGGAGGAGGAGGGGAGAAGAGAGAGAGGGAGGAAAAAAGGGAGGGAGGGAGGGAAGGAGAGGAGAGAGGAGAAAAGGAGGGGGAAAGGAAGGGGGGAAAGGAGGGACGGATGGAGGGGAAGGAGGCAGAGGCGGGAGGAGGATCAGCTTGTTCTCCACTTAATCAAGGAAACCTACTTCCCGGCACCCGTTGTTTCCTGCTTTTAACACACTGGGGCCCTGGACAAGGATCCGGCCCTCAGGGCCTGGGGTATGGCGAGTGCTGGCGAGTGAGGCTGAGGGGACTAGGTGAATGAGGAAGGCCCCACACATCGGGCTCAGGAGTGGAGCGGGGAAATCAGGCGGGGTGTGCTGGGAGCTGGAAGAAGTCGACGCTTCTATTCATGGCAAGGTGGGAACAGGCTGCGGCATACCCTCCATGTGAGGGACATGTCCCATGCCCAACACATCCTCACATTGTCACATCCTCAAACCCTGCCACATCCCCGCGCCCGACATGTCCCCATGCCCATCACATCCTCAGCACACGTCTTCCTGCTGACAAGCCGTGTTTGGCCTCCTCATTCTCTACGCAGGTGCTTGCAGAAAAGAGAAGTTAAAACACCCACCTCCCCACCCCCATTTTCTTTTTTTTCCATAGAACAGGATCTCACTCTATTCCCCCAGGCTGGAGTGCAGCGGTGCAATCACATTTCACTGCAGTCTCCACTCCCTGGGCTCAAGGGATCCTCCCACCTCAGCTTCCCAAGTAGCTGGGACAACAGGTGTGCACCATTATGCCCAGCTAATTCTTTTATTTTTTGTAGAGAAGAGGCCCCACTCTGTTGCCCAGGCTGATCTCAAACTCCTGGCCTCAAGCAATCCTCCTGCCTTAGCTTCTCAAAGCACTGGGATGACAGGCTGTGTACTGGGCACCCAATAAGTCACTACACTGACCCCCTCTGCCTGCTTGCTGCTGCTTGCCTCTCTCCTGCCTTTCTGTCTTTCTTGCATGCCGTCTTTCCTGTATAGAACCACCACAGTGGGAGCATGGGGTGGGGGGTGGAGGGGGGAGGGATGAGGGAGGCCTTGAGTCCTGAGGAAGACCTCCAGGGTCCCCAGAAGCTCTTCCAGACAAGCAGTTGGACTGTGGAAGCTTCACACTTTTCCTCTTGAGTCTGGACCTTCAATGACATAATTTCTCATCCATCTGAGCCATGCCTTCTTCATGAATTGACATCATTATCATTTGAGTTAGCATCTCACTCTGTTGCCCAGGTTGAAGTGCAATGGCATGATCATGGCTTACTGCAGCCTTGACCTCCTGGCTGTACTAGGACTACAGACATGTACCACCATGCCCACATTTTTTTTTTTTTTTTTTTGGTAGAGATGGGGTCTCTATGTTGCTCAGGCTGGTCTCAAACTCATGGGCTCAAGCAGCTCTCCCACCTTGGCCTCTCAATGTGTGGGATTACAGGTCTGGGTCACTGCACCCAGTTGACAATATTATTAAGGAAGCATATTTGTAGAGGCAAATTTGATGGCAGCTTCCTGTACTCAAAGCAACCCGGAACACATGAGCTTAAAGTAGTGAAACATTTTTCACCATGGGACAGTTCTTAGCTCTTTAGCACAATCCTTTTGTTTAATAAAGACTCATGGGCTCAAATCTATCCAGTGACTTCTTTTATCCAAGCCATAAAATGAACCACTTCACAAAGTAACTTCATCACTGGATCAATCCAGCAAAGAACTGCTGAGACTGAATGGAACCCAATGGTGCCATTTCACAGAGGCCACGTGTTCAAAGCTGTAGCAATTTCTTATTAACTCCTGGGACTGCTTGGAGGTTCCAGCTTTCCCAGCAGGCATGTTGGCCCACATCAAGCCACATGGACTCAGAGGAGTGAAGCCTGCCTGGTGTAGCAACTATACTCAAGTCAGTCATAGTCAGTGGTAACAGGAGTGCTGGCCAGACCACCCTCACGTTCTCTTGTCAGCTCTGGAAGCAGGTGCCTAACACAGCAAGTGGCCAACTCTTCTTAACATTCTGCCACCCCAGTGCCTGAAGTCCCTTCACTTTTTACCTGTTTTTATCCGTCCATCTCTGCTTATGACTCCGCCAGGCTCAACACTGATGACATAGATGGGCAAATCCCATTCCCCGTGTGATGCTCCCCCTGCAACGGTCATGCCGAGAGATTCGTTGGGGTCTTTCCGGACAGTTACCACCTTCTCAAGACAAGTAACTGCAGGGTGGAGGGGCTAAAGGCATAGACAGAAAAACACAGCACATGTGTTCATTCACACGTGGGCTTGCATTTTCTATATGCAAAAACTACCAACATTGCATAAGTTATCCAAATTGTATACACTGAATGGTGGTCTTTGAAGTTACAGAGAAAGACACATGAAGCAAACCCTCGCCTTCCCAACCCCTACCAGAATAAAGTCATATTATCCCAAATTATATAGGCTAACTCAGAGAAAGTTTATACTTCACAAGGGAACAACAAAAATGGAATGAGGGGCAGGCTGGAAACCACTGGAGACATATTATGCATGAAAGTGCGTTGCACCCAAACGCTCTCAAGTGAGTCACTTATTTCTGAAAGTGCTGAGTCAGTGTTTAAAAAAAAAAAAAACTTGTCATTTATGAATATCAGGAATTTTTTCTAAGTTAAAAAAAAATCGGTGGGTCATGGTGGCTCATCCCTGTAATCCCAGAACTCTGAGAGGCTAAGGCAAGAGGATAATTTGAGCCCAGGAGTTCAAGACCAGCTGGGGCAGCAGAGTGAGATCTCGTCTCTAAAAAAAAATAATAATCAAAAAATTAGCTGGGCATGGTGGTGCACACCTGTAAGTCCCAGATACTCAGGAGGCTGAGGCAGGAGGATTGTCTGAGCCCAGGAGGTCAAGGCTGTACTAAACCATGTTTGTGTCACTGTACTCCAGTCTGGGCAAATGGAGGGAGATCTGAGAAAGAAAGAAAGAGAGAGAGAGAGAGAGAGAGAGAGAGAGAGAGAGAGAGAAAAGAAAGAGAGAAGGAAGGAAGGAAGGAAGGAAGAAAGGAAAGAAAGAAAGAAAGAAAGAAAGAAAGAAAGAAAGAAAGAAAGAAAGAAAGAAAAAAAGAAAGAAGCAATCATACTTTATAGTCTTATTTCATACTTGTTCGGTGTTTACCCAACAGCCTTGCCTGCACTAAGCCAAGGGGTGTTCAGCTGAGCACCTTGGGGAGAACCCGGCAAAACATGTCCTGTGGCCTCATCTCCTGTGGCCACCTGCTTTCCACACCACGGGAGGCCTGTTAGCCATGGGAAAACCTATCTTCCAGTGACACCTTCACACCAGTGCCCTGCTGGCCGGGGAGGAGGCGCATGAAGTGTGACAAAGATGACCTTTCCCGTCTCTTCTCCCCACCCCATCCTGTGGACACCTCAGGATGTTGCCTGATGTTGAAGAACAGCATTCATGGTGATTGAAAATATCACAGCACCTTAGTATTTACCAGACTACAAAACACAGTTATACTTTAGAATATTTGCTTTGGAATTTTAGAATAACACATTCCAGACAAATAAGCAAGTATGAAGAATAAGAGACTGGTCATGCGTGCACTCAGAGCCCATACAGGAGGTGGACATCCTGCCTACAGCCCGCCCCTCGAGATGTCTCCTGGCCACATGCCTGCTTTGCTCCAGGTGCCCAGGCCGAATTGGAAGCATGGTGCTCCCCAACAACCCGCATATCCTGGTTTGCCTCCTCTGGTGTTTCTTTGAGTCATTTAAGCTCTTCTTTTCAGAAAGTCATGCTGCCCCCTAAGTCAGTTTCTGTAGAAACACAAAACATGAACCCATCTGTGAGCCGGATGTGTCTTAGTTTTACTTTAATTAGGCCACTTTGGAGAGGGCACTACAGAAGGCAGATGGAACATAAGTTAAAAGGAAAACAATGGTGTCTCCCACTGGACCAGTGTGTATGTTTCCAAGAATTAGGGCACGAGACAGGGTTGTGGCCAAAGCCTGAACTGACCCTGCGGCTCTTTCCAAAATTCACCATGGTGAGCAGAAGGGGCAGTGAGGGAGGGCTGGGTTTCCGGAGTTTAATGAATGAGAACATCACATGTACTAGTTAGTTCAACTAAGTCAGTTAATTGGATATAAACGTTGCCGACTAGTTAATGAAGTTCATAAGTTTTCCACTAATTATACTATCAGTTAATTTAAACACGCAAAGATAGTGAAAAGAAACCAGGGCGTTCTTATCCATAAGATGTTTTGGCAGGAATGCTTGGTCGGTCTACACTGTTTATTGTAAATAAACATGGATTTTGCGGATTACTGGGATGTGGCCAACCAGAGAATGGAAGGGGCGTGGCCAAGCGGAGATGGGAGGGGCGTGGCAAGCAGGCTGTCACGCAGGGAGTATAAAGCCCTCCCAGCATCCGAATTCTGTATAAAGCAGAGCCCTCCCAGCATCCGAATTCTGGGAAGAGCTGTTGCCTTCTGCTCAGAAAGTCAACCTGTGAGTCACTCCAGCCAGAACGCGCTTGATGGGGACGGAAGGCGCTCACTACTTGCCGTCGTGGGCAGGTGGCACCTGTAAGACAGCTGTTCAGTGATGAATGCTGCTGTGAAGCCAGAATCCAGCATAAGGGACTTACAGACACTCACGGTCATCCCCCAGCATGCGACAGCAAAGCAACAGTATGTGTGATGTGGAATGGACACCACAGCCAGACAGCGGGGCCAGCGTCACCCCAAACGGAATTGAGGGGTGGAATTCCCGACTGAGCTGTTACCTCATGTGAAGAGGCTACAGACCCGTCCTGGAGGCTGGTGCTACCCACAGACATGCTCTGCTCACCCACGGTGCTTCCAGGCATTTCTGATGTGAATGGCATAAGACAGGACCCATGGATTCTGCTTGGCCCTGGTTCCTATCACTCCCTAATGTCTCAAGAGCTTCAAGCATTCACATGATCTTCCTGGGCCCTTTGGCAAACACAGACATATTCAAAACAGCAGGTGAATCTTTATTCTAATTCCTAGGTAGGCTGGGAAATTAAAAAACCAGAAACCAAGCAAACCTCTTGTCTCATCTCAGAGTGAATGGAAACAGACCTTGAACAAAATGACTCTGGGCAACAACACGACATCTGTCTGGCTTAGACCAGAAGCAAGTCCTTGTTTGAGGTCTGAGGTCCACCAGGCTGCAGAAGTCTCCCCACCTCTCTCTCTCCTGCTCGAATGGGAGACACCTGTCATCTCACCAAACCTTGAGGATGGGGCTGTGGGCTTTTACTCAGTGTGTTTCTTAGTGACGAAGTCCAGTGATGACACTCAGAGATGCTCAAGGAAGCAACTGGCCTGAGAAGTGACTCCCAGCGGGAGAAGCGGGTGCCCCGGCCGGGTCTTACCTCTGGAGTGCTGCTCCTCTGCCCTGGCTCCGGGGATGGGCTGCCATGGGTCCAGCTAGCTTCCGGAGAGACGTCATGGATCTGCTGTCGAGCCGGGCGGGACACGATGAGGTGGACACATCTGTCACTGGCCTGGGTATAAGATGCAGGGGTCAGGTAGGCTCAGCTCCCATTCCCAGAGCGCCACGTGGGGTGCACCCTGGTGTGCCTCAGGGGTGAGAAAGCATGGGTTCTCATATTTTTGAATGCCAGTGCCCATTTTGTGATTCAACAACAGTGTGTGCATGATTGCCCATGCACTTGAGCTGGGGGAGATGGAGGGGTAGGGGGTGTGTGGATGTCACGCCAGTGTGGAAACCTGGGAACTGCTGGCTCCTTCATCTTTGAAAAGACGTCATGAGATATTGCTCATTTTTTTTTTTTGAGTTGGAGTCTCCACTCCTGTCACCCAGGCTGGAGTTAGTGGCTGCAGCCCTGCCACTGCAGGAAGTGAAATCCTGATTGACACGTCTGACTGTGTGGGTTGTTCTTCCAGGACTAAAGGCCGCTGGGATCTCAGATCTGTGGGGCAGAGAGACTGGACCTCAGATGTGAAACTGGCACACACGGGGGCTCGCTGCCAGCTGATGCACTCATCACATTAGTAAGAGTTGACAATATGTGGGGCAAGGCTGGACTTGAGTAGAAAGGTCTCCAGGAAAGACCAGGTTTGGCAGCAAAGAGGATGGAGGAAGAGGCGTGATGCTGGCGGTACTCTTTCCATCCCAGCCCCTACCCACTCACTGCCACAGACAGACACCAGCCTGCCCACCCCTTTCTGCACAGGTGAGGTTAGGCCACGGGATGAGGAGATCCATCACCCAGGAGGGCATGGGAAGCCCCTGCTCTCCCCAGTGCCTCTGACGATGGCAGCTGAGATGTTTGCTTCCTGCCCGCTCTGGTCTGAATATGTGTTCCCAAATTTTTATGCTGAAACCCTGATCCCCAATGTGGCAGTGTTTGGAGGTGATGGGCGATGTGGTCATGAGGGTGGAGCCTTCATGATGGAGTTAGTGCCCTTGTCGAAGAGGCCTTGAAGGAGCTTGTGTGCCATCAGTGAGGACAAAGCCAGATGGAGCCACTTACGAGGAAGCAGCCTTTCTCCATACATGGATCTGCCAGCATCTTGATTTTAGATCCAGCCTCCAGAACCATGGAAGATACTTTTGTATTTTAGACACTCAGTCTAGCATTTCTGGTCATGGCAGCCTGAAGGACTAAGACACTTCTGTCTGCACCTCCCTTCCCAGCACACAACTCACCCTGCTCTCAGGACCAGGACCCCGTCTTTCAAACCTCAAGTGGAAAGAGCCCACTCATGAAACTGGGCCCCCACCACTGACAGACACTGACCCCAAACCTTCATGACTCTGCATTCTCATGTTAAACAGATCTCAGGGTTCTCGTGGAACTTAGGGCTTATCTGTGACGGTTGCAAGTCAAGTGGGCTTCTTAGTTACACACACAGGTACACTCAGGGTGCCACGTGACACCCCAACAACTGATGAGAGGATTTGTTTCATGTAAATTAGAACTGGTCCCAGAAGGACCAGCATCCTCAGCCCACGCTGGCTGTCGCTTCTGAGTGACCCAGCTGTGGCCAATGCCCTTCCTCTGCTCGGCTGCCTGTCTGGGGTTCCCTGGCATCTCTCATCACTTGTAAGGCCTGTGTCAGGGCAGGGTAAAGACAGAGGGCCAGGCCAGGACCATCCAGAGAGGCTGACATAGCTGCAGAGATGGCCAACTGACTCTAGTTTCCGGGAGTGCTTTATAATGACTGGGCCTCTTCTTACTACAAGCCTTGTCCTGAAAAGGTTGTCTTGGGGAATTTAAGCAAAAATCACTAAAAGATGGGAAGCAGCGAACACTAGGTCAGCACCCAAGCACGAGTCTCCTTGCCTCCTCTCTGTCTGCAGGAACACGGATGTCCTAGAGGGATCCTGTGGCGGCCCCAGAGTGCATCACGGCTGTCCGGGCTGGGGAGCAGCCACAGGCTCTGGGCGCCTCCTGAGAACCAAGAACACTCTAGACTGACCTGCTGAGTCAGCTTGCCAGGAGAATCCATGTTGCCAGGGAGCAGCTGGCAAGAATTATTTCAGTCCCATTCTCAAGACCCAGTTTCTCAGTGGATTTCCAGACGCTGACTTGGCTACTGAGTCGTTGGCAGAAATGACCCGCCAGTAAATCACTCGTGTATCAGCTCACTTGGATGGAGACTTGGCAGAGTGGGGCCTGGCTTCCCCAGCCAGCCCACGGACGTCTCTCAGGAGGTTCCGGAGGACACGCATTTGTGGTGCTTACAGGTCAAAGCAGGCTACGGGCTCATGGGTCTGTCCCGGCTCCCACCCCACAAGCAGCTGAACCGAGGGCAGAGAAGCGGCCCCCAGTGCCCGAGTTCTCTCATCCCCCTGGTGTGAGTTGGTATGAAGAGGGAGGGGTGGAAAGGCTGAGGGAAGGCAGAGGCTTCACACCCACAGTATGTACCAGGAAGGGTCACAGGAGGAGCTTGTGGTAAGCAAGAGGTAGGCAGACTTTCCCCTGCATCTCAAGATGCTGCCATTGAGCAAAAGGATGCTGAACAATTCTGGCAGGCTCTCGAGGCCTGGCGTTCCCTCTTCTTTCCCCTCAGACACCCTGGGCTGTGGTCCAGGCAGTTCTGGACACGCTGGCCGAGGCTGCATGGCTTGATGCTATGCCACGTTCTCTCTTTCCCAGGAATTCAAGTGCTCAATTCCCCTGCTCCTTCTGCAGGTTTATGGGCGGGTCCTGATGCCATCCATGGACCTCACCTCCCTGGCCGTCTCTTGACACACACCCCAACCCCACGGCTGACCTGGGCATGCTCTGGGCCAGGCACCACACGGGGGCCCCGGGGACATGGCTCCTGCCCTGCTGGAGTGTTCCTGCTGTAGGGACAGTCATGGGGGGTGCCACAGGACAGAGGCGGGAACATACTATGGCCTCCAGGGGCCGAGGGTTATGACTAGTTGAGAAAACAGAAGGCATCAAACACTCAGAAAAACCAGGGGCTAAACCAAGTAGGCTTGTTATGAAAGTGACTGCTTTCTGTTGTGCTAAGAACTACCTGTCTCATTCTTCTGAGATTTGGCTCAAAACTACCAACCGTGTGTCCATGATGGGACTGAGCAAGAAGGGAGCCAGAGCCTCCACATCATTTACCTGTTTTTACATGACAAAGTCCCATCTCTGGCTGGAAGAAAGAGGCTGGCCTCTTCCTCCTCTGCATCCAGCCTGCAATTGGCTCTTCTCCCTCCAAAACCCACTCTGACTGAAGACCACCACTCACATTGTCAGGATGCAACAGGGACCAGAAACTCCAGGGGGCAGAGACGGGGGATCCAGCAGCCTTGGCACGAGGAGCAAGAAGTGTCATCAGGCAGCCACACGCTGGTGTGCAGGGGTCTTTCTAGTGTTCCCACATTGAATGGGTCCATGCAGTGGTTAAGAGACCAGCAGTAGCTATAGGCAGAAAGCAAGAGCCAAAGGTGCCTGCACGCTGGGGTGTGAGCATCTTACCCGCCTGCATTCTCCATCAGCCTGTCTATAAAGGAGGACTGGAGCCGAACCCAAGCATCGTAGCATTTGCTGCTTTTTGGCATAAAGCTGAATGCTTAAATCAAATTCTTGGGAGACGATACACAATTCACGTGGGTTCATTCATTGAGTTTCTTGTATCCGTCTTATAAAGTTGTTTTTTTTTTTTGAGACAGGGTCTCACTCTATCACCCAGGCTGGAGTGCAGTGGTATGACCACAACTCACCAAAGCTTCAACCTCCTGGACTCAGGCGATCCTTCCGCATCAGCCTCGTGAGTACCTGGGATTATAGGCACGTGTCACCACACCTGGCTAATTTTTTGTAGAGACGAGGTCTCACCATGTTGCTCAGGCTGGTCTCCAACTCTTGAGCTCAAGCAATCCTCCCACCTTGGCCTCCCACAGTGCTGGGATTGCAGGTGTGAGCCACTGAGCTCACCCAAGGTTTTAGTAATGATTGCCTTTTAGAAGAATTTGTCCTATGCTCCCTAGTGGTTTCTCTCCCTGAGATCTCAGAGCGAGCCAGTATGACTTCACCTGGTTTTCACCACATGTCTGCAAGGATGGCTCTCTGCACTGTCTGGGTTTTCTCGTTTTTGACTCCCAGCAACTGCTCTAGGACCACCCTCTTGTGCTCACGGACCCTGGAGAACTGAGGAACACTGGTCCCACAGACTCAGAAAGACATACAAGAGATGGCAGACATCATCCAACCTGACATCTCCAGCCTGTGACCCCATCTCTTCCACAGCCCTTGCCACGCTGTCGCCTAGCTCATGCTTCACTGCCCCAGTGACAGAGAGCCCAGTGCCCCAAAGCAGCCGGACCATTTTTAGATGGCGCTAATTAGGAAGCTGCTCTTAGGCTGAGCATACACCCGCCATTCTCCTGTCTGCCCTTGGCATAGGTATGCCCCGTAGGGCAACCCCAAGTCAACATCCATGTGACAGTCCTAGTGAAGATCATTCTCATTGTCCTCCCTTGGCTCTTTCCTTTTCTGGGTCAAGTCCTGGTCTCTTTAATTTTTGATATATTTTCAAGTCATCTCAAAAGCCTGATGAACTCTAGACTGTGTTCATCAAAATTGTGCATGTGTGGCCAGGTGCAGTGGCTCATGCCTGTAATTCCAGTGCTTGGGAGGTCATAGCAGGAGAGTCACTTGAGCCCAGGAGTTCGAGACCAGCCTGGGCAATAGAGTGAGACCTTGTCTCTACAAAAAAAAAATAGAAGAAATTAGCCGGGGATGGTGATGTGCACCTGTAGTCCCAGCTACTTGAGAGGCTGAGGTGGGAGGATCACTTGAGTCCAGGAGTTTGAGGCTGCAGTGAGCCATGATGGTGCCACTGCACTCCAGCCTGGGCGACAGAGTGAGACCCTGTCTCAAAAAGCAAAACAAACACAAAAACTGAAATTGTGCATGAGTGTGCAGTTGAACTCAGCAGCTAAGCTCTGGTCTGGCCAGTCCCAAGCAGGGTTCTCTTGCTGTGAACCAGGGGTACTAGGGCCCCCTTGATGTGGTTCCCACTTCTCTCAAGCATGAAGGGTTGTCTCTGGGCTCTCTGAAACCAAGAACCCCCTGTCTGTCTGTCTTCATCATGACTGATTCATTGAAAGGGGTCAAGGGGGTCCCAGGACAGCTAAGCAGATCACAGTCATATAGCTACCACTGAGCCCATGTGAGGGTACACAGACCCGATGTGGATGTACAGCCCCTGTGCAGCCATGCAGACAGGTGGAGGCATGGGCACCAAACACCATGCTAGGAAACACCAATGCTGGGGCCATTCCTGCTGATATGGAATACCCTACACTCTCCATGGGGATAGCCCTGTGCTGATTCTCCTTCTAGGAGCAAAGAACTTCTGGAGAGACAATTCCTCCCATTGGGCAAAGAGTTGGGGGTTCCAGAAACAGAAGTCTAGAGTGAGCTGATGATGTGCTGTCAGCTAGTGTTTCTGCAACATGAGCTTGGTAAAAATTGGTATACATTTCTGCATCACTGCCACACGGCACCTTGCATGGTCCTGGACTTGTGCATATCTTCTCCCTCCATGAGCGCCAGGCAGCCAGAGTCTGGTCAAGGACATTGAGGAGGCTTCGAGGAAGTGTGGAAAACAGGACCTTAAGGTCTGACTGGTGGGAGAACGAAGGCCACAGCTTGGTCCTTTTTCCACTAGACGAGTGCTCCCCACACATCCTGGCCTTCCCAGAAGTCATATCTTAGGGGCAGAGAAACTCAGGATGATGATAAGACAGATGGTGACTCAGGTCAGGCAGGTGCCAGCGGCAAGGCTGAGATAAGAACTCCCCGAGTCCTCTGGCTGCAGGGTCAGTCCATGAACTACGCCTTTAACTCAAGCCCTGTTCTTTAATGGCATTTAGAAGTTATTCTCAGGATTCATTCCATGGTTTATAAAAAGCATATAGGGACTCTGGGCGGGAGGGTGCGGCAAAGTGTCAAGTTTCCCTAATATCCACAGTGTATAGCTCTCATCCAAGCCAAGGTTAAAGTCATTTGCAAATCACACTTTATCAAGAATGCATGTAGTCTGGAGCCCACTGTGAAAATCATTTGAACTTTGAGAATTCAGCTCAAGGAAATGAACAAACAAATCCATGTAGAGTTTAGTCTACATATTCAGCTTACTACACTATCACAGAGAGATCATGCATTTAAGCGGGGTTTGATTCAGTATTAGCTGTACTGATCTGTTAAAAAACAAACAAACAAAAAAACCCATGCAGCACTGACAGGCCTTACTTCAGTCTTGCTGGCTCCAGGGGATTGGAATGTCTAAGTTACCAGGAAAATTCTGCCTTTTTCTCCAGGTATGAGTAGAGCGGATGAGCCAGCTCATGCCCTTAGACTAAATGTGTGTAGCATGAGAAGCCCGCTATCTGCCTTCTGGTTCTTTCTCCAGACCTATTAACTTTTTCCCTGAGAAAGTTAATTTATGATATAAAATCTTGCCTAACAGTGGAACTTCCTAAATGATTATTTTGCTTACTAAACAAAGCATGTGTCTTAAGAAGCTTGAAGAGCTTGGTTGTTAAGGTGTTCTTTGACAAAATAACGTGTCATTTAACAATCAATTCATAAAAGGAAAGGATGGTCACACTGATGCCAGGATTGGTGAAAACCATTTTGACATGTGGCTTGGAAAGTTTTCTTTTCCTTTCTTTTCTTTTTTTTGAGTTGGAGTCTCACTCAGTTGCCCAGACTGGAGTGCAGTGGCCGCTCCCGGCCACCGCAGCCTCGACCTGCTGGGTTCCGGCGATCCTTCCACCTCAGCCTTCCAAGTAGCTGGAACTACAGGCGCGCGCCCAAGTAATTTTTTGATTTATTGTAGAGATGAGGTCTCGCCAAGTTGTCCAGGCGGGTTTCGAACCCGCAGGCTCAGGCAATCCACTCACCTCAACCTCCCAAAGCGCGGGATTACAGGCTGAGCCACCGAGCCCGGCAGGAAAGTTTTCAGTCTCTGCCTCACGTATGGGAGTTCCCCAGGGAAAAAGGCACAAGGGGGGATCCTCAGATGTGAAATTTATAATGAGCTTCGTCTCATTCATGAATTGTATATATTTTAACTCCTGAATGAATATAAACCCATTGATCCAGAATTGCAGATAGAGGAGCCATCTCAAAACATTCATACCCCTCAGAAGTGATACCACGCTGACTCCCGAGCTTCAAGATGTTGAGACCACCTTCTTTTCCTAGTGGCCAAATCTTTGGTCCATAATTTCTTTGTCCTGTGACTTTAGGTCTGGCATCAGACATCGCCTAAAAGCGGTTTCTCTCATAAAATCATCCCAGTTGTGGTACTCAAAACATTGGAGAGATTGGTGAAGACAGAGAAAAACAAAATCGTGCCTGGTTGCTAAATCAGCCAACTTCTCCGTGTTTGGGGCTCCTTAAGAGCTTTCTTCTCCAAGAGTTGGACTCAGGCCATCTCATACCAGGGCCTGGCTGCAGGGCCGAAGTCAGGCTCTATACACGTCCAGAGAAGCTGGCCCACAAGCTGGTCAAATGCAAAACTGTTGCGGTCTGTCTGTAATAACTCTTCCCTGAAATAACGTAGAAAAAAACTAAGCGTGGGGTTCTGTGGGAGAGAACATGACCAAAAAAACATGCTGTCTGGGGATTTCTTTAGAACACAAATGAACTTCATGGAGTAGACCAACAAAAGCAACATGGCCAAGGCCTGCTAGAAATCCAAGTCCCCACTCGGAAGGGCTTCAGTTTAATCCCCCGCAGCCTGGTGTGTGTTACCGTCCTTACATAAATAGAACCCAGCCTTCGGGAACAGCCTGGGATTGCTGAGCTTTCTTTAGCATTCTAGGTTTTCCATTCTTTTCCAACTAGCTTTGCTCTCGTTCCCCCTGCCCCCACGCGTTTTTCCTGCTTATAAAGCACATTGGCTTTGTTTAGTAAGCAAAATAATCATTTAGGAAGTTCCACTGTTAGGCAAGATTTTATTTCATAAATTAACTTTCTCAGGGAAAAAAATGTCCTTGTTCTTCTGTTATTAATCTATGAAAGTTGAATGCCACATGCAATTAGGGTCTTCCCAGGCGACACAATGAGTCAGTTTTTCTTTTGCCTGTTGTGAGGTTTGTTTGGCCAAGGTCAGCTCCAGGGTGGGGATTGTGCCGACCCACAGCAGGAGAGTGAGCCAGGTGACACCAGAAGGCATGGGAACACCTGGGAGTCTAATCCTCGAAGCAGGAAAGTCATGCCAAGATGTGACTTCTTCATAAAGGAGGAAACAAGCTTCCCCTGCGTGAAGGCTTCACAGCATGGTCTAGCTTCCATTCCCACCCACCGGTGCCCATGCCAGGATCCCCCACCTGATGACGCCTTGGCTGTTTTGAGATCAGAGGAAGAAACACATGCCAATCCCTGCGAGGCTAGGCCCCAGGCCAGCCCTGCTCACAAAGGAACAGCTCGACCAATAATTATGGACAAATTCAAGGGGACAAAAAGTAGGGAGGACATCTTGGGGACAGACAGTAAAAGGAGACTGGGTGCTTCTTTGGTAAGAGGCTTGGTGACAAAGCCCTTTGAGATAAAGTTAACATGTAAAATATGCTCTGCACACATTCACATGTCCCTAGTCTGACTCCACTGACTCTTTCAGCCGCTGTCTCCTGAGTGCCTGCTGTCACCAGTCATCTGAGCTCAGGACCAGTGCTTCGCTGTGCTGCACCAGCTGGCCATTAGTCATCACGTAACTAGTTGGTAGGAAAAATAAAGCCGGTTGGGGGAGATGGTGGGCATGTGTACACTGCCCTCAGTGGGACTGCAGTGACAGCCTCCGAAGGAGAGGCAGTTGAGGGGAGGCCTGAGGGAAGTGAGGGAAGTGAGACAGGCAGATACGTGGAAGATTCTTCCAGGCAGAGGAACAACAAGAATGTCAGCCCTGAGCGGGGGAAAAGTTCTTGAGATGTTTGAAGAGTAGCATGACGGCAGTGTGATGGTATGGCATGTGACAGTGCGGCATGTGACGGTGTGGCATGTGACGGTGTGGTAGTGTGACAGTGTGATGGTGTGGCAGTGTGATAGCATGGCAGTGAGATGGCATGGCATGTGATGACGTGGCAGTGTGATGACATGGCAGTGTGACGGCATGGCATGTGACAGCGTGGCATGTGATGATGTGGCTGTGTGATGGTGTGTCAGTGTGATGGCATGGCCGTGTGACAGTCCAGCAATGTGACAATGTGGTAGTGTGATGGCCTGGCTGTGTGACAACATGGCAGTGTGATGACCTGGCCATGTAATGACCTGGCTATGTGACAGCATGGCTGTGGGATGGTCCAGCAGTGTGATGGTGTGGCAGTATACAGCGTGGCTGTGTGATGGCATGGCAGTGTGATGGCATTGTAGGGTGTGGCTGTGTGACAGCATGGCCGTGTGATGATCTAGCAGTGCAATAGCGTGGCTAACAAGCGAATGAGACTAGGGAGCCTCCCTTTAAGAGGTGAGGCTGGAGACACCACAGAAGGCTAGACCACGTGTGGCTCTGCAGGCCATGTGGTCGGGACCTGGAATCTTAGTCTGAGACCTGAGAAGAAGACAGTGGCATGCCTGGCTTACCTCATGAGGAGGTCACGCTCCTATGGCATGGAGAGCAGGAGGAAATGGTCAAGCCTGGAGGGAGGGAGGCCCGTGAGGAGGCTCAGACTGGTCTGGGAAGGGCACGCCTTGTATGCCTGTTCTCTGTCTGTCTCCTGGGGCGGGAACTCATGCCTTTCCAGGCAGATGAGCCTCCATGGAGGCCAAGAGCTGCCTCAGAGCCAGGACACCACCAAGGGCCACAGCCCAGAGCCAGGGTCCCCATGCTTCCAGCCCTCCCAGGCACAAGGGCAAGGTGAAGCCCTTGTGCCATTGCCTCAGGCCACTGCGCCTGAGATGACAGCAGTGCTACCCACCACCTTGTCCTCAAGAGGGATGAGTGACCACGCACAACAGTGGAGACTGTTGCCAGCACCTGGGAGGCCTTTAGACGGCTCTGCAGGTGGGGACATCTGTTTGCATTTAGATGACCTGGTCCCCCAGGCAGGCTCCATATCTGATCATCATCCTCTGTGGGTCTCGGCTGGAGGCTATCAAGGACCGAGGTGACTCACCAGCCTCTGAGTGCCAAGAATCACTGCGTGGATGCTGGCATGTGACTGGACAACTGCAAATGCTCCTTAAGCAAAGGCGTCTCACCTGCCCCCTCCTTCCAGCTCTCCACTGCCTGTCGAGGGATCTTTCTAGAAGATCATGTCACTTCCTTTCTAAACCCTTCCAGTGACATCCTGTGGCCTTGGTGATAAAGTCTAAGCTCCTCAGCCTGGGTCACGATACTGTACATGTGGTTGGACGTGATGGCTCATGCCTGTGGTCCCAGCACTTTGGGAGGCTGAGGCAGGAGGATGGCTTGAGGCTGGGAGTTCCAGAACAGCCTGGGAAATAAGTGAGATCATGTCTCTAAAAGAATTAAAAGACTAGCTGGACATGGAGGCACGTGCCTGTAGTCCCAGCTATTTGGGAGGCTGAAGTAGGAGGATCACCTGAGCCTAGGAGGTTGAGACTAGTCTGGGCAACAGAACAAGACCCTGTCTCTAAAAGAATTAAACACACAGTACCCTTCGTGATCTGCCCCTTGCCCACCACTTCACCTCCTCCACAGCTGCTTTTGGCTATGCGCCCCAGGCTCCAGGTAGCAACCTCTCCCTGGCAGACTTTCCGGGAATGCTCTTTTGTGCTGTGTCTCCTTAGAATGACCTTGACTAACTGTCCATGTGGAGAACTGTGGCTCATTCCTCAAAGCCCCATTCAGAGTTTTCTTCTCTAGTAACTCCTTTTTTTTTTTTTGAGTCGGGGTCTCATTTGGTTGCTCACGAGGGAGTACAGCAGTACGGTCATGACTCACCACAACCTCAGCTTCCTGGGCTTAGCCTCCTGAACAGCTGATACTACAGGCCTGTGCCACGACTACTTTTTTTTTTGTGGAGGCAGGGTCTCCCTATATTGCCAGGCTGGTCTCAAACTCCTGGGCTCAAGTGATCCTCCTGCCTCAGTCTCCCAAAGTGCTGGGATTATTATAGGTATGAAACATTGTGTCTGGCCTCTTGTAAAGAGTTCATAAACTCATCCAAGCAAACACCTTTCTGGCGTCTATACCAGCACCATAATGATTTCCCACTGCAGGACCCTCACACACCCCAGCCACCCTTCCTGATAGATTCTGGCTCCTTCGGGACAGTGGTCATCACCTCTGTCCTCAGCACCCAACCCAGAGCTATACCAGCAGCAAAGTCCATCATGGGTTTGCTGAGTGAAGTGAAGGAATGGGCAGAACATAAGAAACCAGAACAATGTCTATCTCGCTAAGGATGAAACTGTCCGCTCATGAAATGTTCCTGAGATATGGTTATTAGAGAATTGTGCAGAGTGGAAAAAGCCAATCACCCAAACTCACAGACTATACGATTCCCCGACAGAACGTCTGGAAACTCAGAGTTACAGAAACGGCCAACAGATTAGTGGTTTCCAAGGGTTAAGGAGGAGGTGGGGGGAGGGATGTGGGTGTGGTTACAGAAGACTAACCTCACAGGACCCCTGGGGGAAGGGAAGGGCTCTGCATCTGGACTATGTCAGTGTCAGCACCTGGTGACATCATACTGCAGCTCTGTAAGATGTGAATGTGGGAAAATAGGCACGTGGTACACAGGATCACTCTCTATTAGTTCTGACAACTTTTACATATTAATCTACAATCATCTTAAAATAAAAAGTTCAATTGAAAAAGAAAAAAGAGAAAATTTAATGGTGACCCAGCCAGTCACAATACTGATGACATTATTTTTTGGGGGGTCAGGGTCTCACTCTGTTGCCCAGCCTAGAACGCAGTGGCACAATCATGGCTCACTACAGCCTTGACCTCCCGAAGTCAGGCGATTCTCCCATCTCAGCCTCCCGAGTAGCTGGGACTACAGGCACGTGCCACAACGCCCAGGCAATTTTAAAAATTTTTTATAGAGATGAGCTTTCATTATGTTGCCCAGGCTGATCTCAAACTCCTGGGCTCAAGCAATCCTTCTTCCTCCCAGAGTGCTGGGATTATAGGTGTGAACAACTGTGCCTGCCTGATGACATCATTTTGATGACCTCACATTGGTTTGATGACATCATACTGGTCAGAAGAGTGAATTAGTTTGAACCGCTCTCAGGCTATCATGAACTCTGTCTGCCTGGGCAATTGAGAATTGTTGTGCCTTTTATCAGGGGTGTCCTCTGGAGTTCCTACTTGAGTTCCATGGGCTTTCCAAGTCAGCTAGACTTAGCCATGGTGACCAAGGCCTAGCTTTAGCCAAAACTGCAGTGTACTCTGTCCACAGCATCATGGAGGACACATGGCTCGACCCTTACAGGAGCTAATTCAACTAGGTGGCTTAGATGTACCCAGAATGCATGTGAATAACCCCTGGGCTGCACCTACACCCTGGGTCTAGGGTGATAGAGCCCTGGTGACCATGACTGACCACAAGTTTGTGAGGCCACAGCATGGAGTCCAGTGCATTTATCTTCAGTGAGACTGGCCGGCAGCACAATGAGCAGAAGCGTCCATGACCCTGAGACCTGCCATATGCTCGTGGGACCCTCTTACCTGGGCAGAGGCTCTGAAACCCTGGCCCTCTCGTCCCAACCCCCTGGAAGACAGGCCATGCACATCACATGAGGCAGTCTTGGGGTGGTTGGGTCAAGGGGACATGCACTTTTGTCCCCAATGGGGATCCCGCAGTGACCCATGACCCACCTGGATCAGATGTGCTGCGCTCTCTGGGCTGCCATGCCGGAGGTCGTGCCCGTTGATGGCCAGAACGCGGTCGTCCTCCCCCAGCTGCCCATGGCGGTCAGCCACACCACCGCTGAGCACACTGAAGATGAACACCCCAGGCTCGGCTGCCCTGCGCACCAACTTGATTCCCAGCTGTTCATCCGCGCTGCTCTTGTGGAGGACCACGTGAAAGCTGCGGTCACGGGGTCCATGTGGATCAGGGGCTGCTCGGCCTCTCTGTCTCTGCTCGCGCAGCACAGTCAGCCGCAGAGCCCGGCACGGCTGCCGCAGGAGGCGCAGGGCGTGGCGGTGTGGGACACCACTGATGTCCAGCCCGTTGACCTGCGGAGTGGCACCGTGGTCAGCTGCCCGCCCTGCCTGTCTGAGACTGGCCTGTGGAGTGACAGGAGTGTTCTTGGGCCGCCTGCCCCATCTTCCTGTCGTGCCTGGCCTCTGCACAGACACCTTCCTTCAGGCCCGTCCTCCCATGGGCCGTGTGTCCTCAGTCCTGACCCTGCCTCTGCCTCCAAGCCAGTGTTTAACTGTAGGAGAGGGGAGGAGCAGGAAGGGAGAGCCAGAGGGGACAGCATCTCCCACGCGCTGCCAAGGGTCCCACCCAACAGCCGCAGACACCAGCTAGCTCGGCTGACACATTCCCAATATCTCCTGCTGACGCTTCCTCCCTGGTCACCTGCCCAGAGCCTTTAGGACTCCCCACTCTGCGTGTGACAGCGTGTGTGCAAGTGTGTGTCTGCCTGAGTGTGTGTGCGCTTCCATGAGTGTGTTTGCGAGTATATGAGAGCATGTGCTAGCATGAGCATGTACGCAAATGTGTGAGTGTGTGAGAGTATGTGCCAACTTGAGTGTGTGCAGGTATGTGAGAGTGTGTGTGTGTACTGGCATGTGTACACATGTGTATGTGTATGTGGGTGTGTATGGGTGTGTGAACATGTCAGGCCTCAAGGGATCCGCTGCAGGGTCCTTTGCTGTGTTCTCAACAAAAGGAAAACATAGTTGCACAGTCTTAGACTGACATGAAAGGAAGCTCCCAGGCTCTCATACCACAAGGCTGGTGACTTTCACAGTGGCTTTCATGACTTTGGCTATGCAGGCCTGGCCCAAAGGCCGCAGTCCCAGCGTCAGTCACCCCTATGTAAGAAAAACATTTTGTAGGAAGTTTGTAGCCTGTGTATGAGGAGGGAGGCCTGCGAGGAGGGAGGCCCTTTGAGCCTCTGAAGTCAGATAAGGATTCTTGTGTTTGTAGCCAGCTGTCGAGAGACCCTGGAATGGACTCTGAAAGACCTTCCCTGGTAGACAGTCATCATCCCCTGATGCATGTCCAAGGAAGGACAGGGTTCTATCATAAGGGACAAAGCCCAAGCCCCCAGGTGGCAGGGTCTGCCCCCCACGAGGCCACAGAGGGTCAGGAACCCTGCTGAACTGCCGTGGTAGCCCCTAGCCTGTGGGCACCAGTTGAGGGCTGAGAGTTGGACATCTTACTAGGCAGGGATTCCAGGCAGCATGGCTGCCTCCAGACAAGCAGGAGGCCCACTGTCCCGCCCCGAGGGCCCTGTCTTGGAGGCCTGCGGGAATTGTAGCATTTCTGCAAAAAACAACTTTAAATTATTTCTCCTCTTATTCCAATCAGCAGCTCAGTAGAAGACAGGAGCTGATCCCTCAGCCCCTCAGAGGGCTGGGAGGAATTACAAGAGTCGAGGGGAGAGTGCCTGGTGCACGTCTGACTTCTGTCTGACAAACAACCCTTCCTTCATCTCTCTGCTCTTCCAGAAATTCCTCCATAAAGTCCTTCCCCTCAAGCAGGCTTGGAGGGCAGCGACGCCCAGGCTTTCTCCCCACCCATCCCGCCTGTCTCCTGGATTATCTCTGACTGTGGAAATCCGCAAGGGGCTGACTTATTTTCATGGAGGACCATTCAACTACAGGACGTTGACTTCAAAGGGCTGTGGTCAGTCACATGGCAACAGGCACCATGAATCTGCTCTATAAACAACTGAAGACAATACATGCTCCTGCTTTGTATTACTTTACCTTTGTGCTGCTTAAAGGAGGTGAGAGAAAAGGAGGAGAAAGGGGGAGAAAGAGCAGGTGAAGAAAGCAAGGAGAAGATGGAAAACTCTAGAAGAGAGAGGGAAGAGGAGCAGGGAGGAATCAGATGACACAGCAAAGTAGGGAAGTATTTACACGCAGAAAGGAGAGAGCAACAGAGCAGGGTGAGGCAGAGACCTGACCAAATTAAATATCAAATCTCCCAGGAGAGTCCTAACAATATAACTTGAGAGTGATGGGTCACAAGGATTTTGTCACGTTCCCTCTTTCAGTCATTTACCCAAACATCCAGTTATTTGTCCTGAAGTGTTTTTTGTTTGCTTGTTTTTTAAACATCAAGCTCTTTGCCATGGCCCCACAGTCTCTACATTTATTTATTTTATTTTTATGTTTTTTAGAGACAGGGTTTTGCTCTGTCGTTCAGGCTGGAGGACAATGGCAAAATCACAGCTCACTGCAGCCTCAACTTCCTGGGCTCAGGCAGTCCTCCTGCCTCAGCCTCCCTGGTAGCTGGAACTACAGGTATATGCCACCATGTCTGGTTAATTTAAAAAAAAAATTTTTTTTTTGTAGAGATGGGGTCTTGTTATATTTCCTAGGCTGGTCTCAAACTTCAGGCCTCAAGTGATCCTACCGCCTTGGCCTCCAAACCAGGCCTCTACCTTTAGGATGATGTCTCCTGGCAGCAGCCGGCCATCCCTGGCGATCACCCCGTCACGGTAGATGTGTTGGATGATGATGTGGACCAGGGGGGTCTCGCTGCCCCCCACCAGCCTGATGGAGAGGCTTTCGCTGGGTTCCTGGCGAGAGATGGTGATGCTGGTGACTTCGCCGTCTGGGATCAGGTGATACAGCCTTGGGAAGACTGAAATGCAGGAAGAGAGTTCACTTGAGACAACTCACCAGCCTTTCCAACCTCCCTTCTTCTTGCCAAGCCTCCGCTTTGACCAAAGTAAACTCGCTCGTATTCCCTCACATGTTTTCCACTCTTCGGTCTCTGTGCCAGCGCTGGCATCTCCGCTCGGAATGCTTTCCACTCTGGGCCTAAGCCCAGCTTTCCTCAAGGCCTGAGGAAGGATCCCTTCCAGCTCATCCCACCCGCCCGTCTTCCCTCGCTTTCCCTGAACACCCACTTCTGGCAGAACGTCTTGCCATTTCTCACGGCACTCAACCTCCATTCTTGCTGTTCCTGCCCACTTCCCACAGCCCCCCTGGGCCCTCGAGTCTCCGAGGGCATCATCTGTGGCTATTCCATGTTCTGCACACAGAACCCTGTGGCAGAGGCCTTTGCTGATGCTTTCTGAGTGAACAGTAAGTAGAGAGTGGATAAGTGAAGGAATGAATGGCCCTCATGGGATGAACTGCAGCTTTATGGCTTGTTCATCGAAGGTAAGAACAGAGTGGACCCATCCTTCTGCCACTCAGGTCCTGGGGGAAAGCTTCTCCCTGGAGACCCCACGTTGCAGTCTCCGGGGGTCGGCCCTCCCTGCTGGACACTGCTGTGAGTGAGGGAAGGAAGAGCCCTGACAAGAGCCCAGAGCCCAGTCAGTGGCTTCAGGCGCTCACCCCGGCCTGCCGAGGCATGGGGCTCAGGGTAAAAGGCGGTGTCAGGTCGACTGGAGGGTCACATGTTCTTTCCATCCATCCCCACGAAACCTCTCATGGCTCCTGAGAGCTGTGAGCTGTGCGCTGTGCTAGTGATGGTCACACCTTCACCTCGTAAGTGAGAAAATTTGTGCTGAGGGGGAAATTTGTGCTGAAGTGACAGGCTGGACAGCACCAAGTCAGGCGGCCAGAGGGCAAGTCAGGGCCCAGGTCCCTGCCTGGGACGTCTGCCACTCCCACCGGACTCCCTGGTGCCAGGCATCACAGCCAGGCTGAGTCCACAGGGGTTTTGGCTGTGGACTGTGAGCCGGCTTTGCTGACTGCAGTGTCTACACTTCTGTTTGGGTCGACGGATTTGGGGGCAGACACATGAAGGACTGAGACACACCACACTTAGTCTGGTGGGAGAGTTGCTCCTGCGTGGCTGCAGGCCCAAGCATGACTGCGAAGGCAGTGAGGGCTCCGGTGGCTGTCGGTCATGGCCCGTGCTCCAAGGGCCTCCCATCACTGTGTCACCTGCAGCCCTGCCTTTGCAGAATCCACTTGGGGTGACTGTTTTCAAGCCCACGACCTTAGTGCACTTTTCCCAATGAACCAACGAGAGCCTGACTCTCCAGAAAGAATACAGAATGAATGAAGACTTCGTCTAAGTACAAGGGGGACCCAAAAAACCCAGAGTTTATAAAAAGTTGTCTATTTTCAATTACACTTCAATCACCTTCCAAGTACTCTCTGTTGGATACAATACACCCAGAGTTTATAAAAAGTTGTCTATTCTCAATTACACTTCAATCACCTTCCAAGTACTCTCTGTTGGATACAATACACCTATTGAGATGCTGTTTCCACTGCTCAGAACCGTTTTTGAACTTGTCGATCTTGATATCTTTTAGTGTTTCTGTTGTTTTTGTTTCACCTCTTCCATGTTGGCAAAAATGTATCCCTTTGAGGACTTTTTTCATCCAGGGAAACAATAAAAAGTGGCTTGGGGTGGGATCTGGTAAATAGGGAGGGGAGTATGGAGGTCATGCCACTTTTTTGGTCAAAAACTACTGAACACTCAGTGCAGCAGCACGGATAGGTGCATTCATAAATCACCATTTTGTAATGGACAAATGCATTGAAAAACTCTCAAAAAAAAAAAAAATTCACTGACGCCAAACCCAGCATCTCACAACACTATCTGGTACACAGATACCAATGGGTTCCTAGAATGCTCACTTGGCGGGAGAAGTCTGTGCTATAAGGGCCCACCCTCCCAAAGAGAATTCCAGGTTTTTTGGGTCCCCCCTCATATTGTGGAGCATGGGTAACAAAGTCATTTAGTGGCTGGGTGGCCTGAGGCATGGTAAGTGTGGGTCCTTACTCCACAAAGATTCACAGAGCCATTAGGTTTTCTGTCCTGGTCTTACAGTACTTGGGTGACCGAGTTCAATGAATGTTAAACTATTTTGATTGTAGTAAGTATGCCAGGCCGCATGCATTTGTTGGACCATGTCTGGTATGACAAGAGAGTGAACTTTTTTTTTCTTTTGAGTCAGATTCTCACTCTGTCATCCATGCTGGAGAGCAATGTGTCAATCACGGCTTATCACAGCCTTGACCTCCTGGGCTTAAGTGACCCTTTTGCCTCACCTCCTAGTAGCTGGGACTGCAGGTGTGTACCACCAACCCAGCTAATTTTTGACGTTTTTGTAAAGATGAGGTCTTGCTATGTTGCCTAGACTGGTCTTAAACTCCCTAGGCTCCAGCAATCCTCCTGCCTTGGCCTTCCAATGTGCTGGAATTACAGGCATGAGCTACCACACCTAACCTAGAAATGGAAATTAAAAAAAAAACATTTTGACAGCTGACATGATGGTTCACACTTGCAATCCCATCACTTTAAGAGGCCAAGGTGGGAAGATCACTTGAGGCCAGGAGTTCGAGACCAGCCTGGGCAACATAAGTGAGACCTTGTCTCTACAAAACAAAACACAGCAAAACAAAACAACCAATTAAATCAGCTGGGAATTGTGATGTATACTTGTAGTCCCAGCTACTCAGGAGGCTGAGGTGGGAAGATTGCCTGAGCCAGCCAAGAGGTCGAAGATCTAGTGAGGTGACAGTGCCACTGTACTCCAGCCTAGAAGACAGAATCCAACTCAGCCAAAAAAAAAAAAAAATCATTTTGAGAAAAAGAAAGACTTGGAGCTGACCATGAGAACTGCCCATCTCCCTCCCTCCACCCCTCCCCTGGGCCTTCCTCCCCCACAGACTCACAGAAGCTGAGCTCCCAGGCCCACACTGCACAGGATGTCTGATTTGACAGCTCAAAAGGACACACCCATCACACTTTTAAATGACATCGATTAGACCAACACCAGTGAGACCCAGGTGACCCTAGAGGCTTAAAGCAACTGCTAACTTTGTATTGAGCTTGAATGGACCTACTCAGAGCTGCGTCCTCACTCAGGACTAAAAGATGCAATCATCATTATTTACCAAGAATGTACCACGTGCTGCATGTTGTGCTAAGCAATTCACGGGTGCTTCTGTTCCACCCCCACCAGCAACCCCAAGCAGAGTATTTTTACCCCCATCTTGGTTCTTTTTGAGTTGGAGTCTCACTCGGTCACCCAGACTGGAGTGCAGTGGCCGCTCCCGGTCACTACAGCCTCGACCTGCTGGGCTCCAGTGATCCTTCCGCCTCAGCCTTCCAAGTTGCTGGAACTACAGGCGTACACTACCATGCCCGGCTAATTTTTGATTTATTGTAGAGATGAGGTCTCGCCAAGTTGCCCAGGCAGGTCTTGAACCCGCGGGCTCAGGCAGTCCACTCACCTCGGCCTCCCAAAGTGCTGGGATTACAGGCTGAGCCACTGAGCCTGGCACCCCCATCTTGTTTTAGATGAAGAAATGTGGAAGCCCAGAGCAGCAGAGTAACTGGCCAGGAAGCTTGGCCTTTCGCTGATGCATACAGGGTGGGTAACCAATGCCCTGAAAGGTCATCACACTGACCTGGTTCAGAAGCCATGAGACCCCCCCCATTCCTGTTTCTGAAGCTCTGCCACCTCACTGATTCTGTGGAGACTCTAAGCCCAGCCCCCGAGCCTTCCTAACTCCCCTTGCTTCCTGAGTGTCAGGAAACCCAGCCTCTCCCACCAGACCTCTGTGCTCATCACGTGGCTGCCCCCTTTACCTCCTGGAAACATGGCTGTGATCCCACAGTGAGGCCACACAAGAGCTCCCAGGAGTATAAGCATGGATTCCTACATGGTACTCGGGACTCGTTCTCCCTGTACATCCACCGCTACTTTCTAGCACAGTTGGCATCCTGACATCTGCTTGGGATTCCACAGCTGCCACTGTTACACACTGACACCTCACTCTTCATAGGACAGGAAGACCTCGGAACTTCTGTGGTCTCAGGTCCAGACCATGCCACTAAAGCGAGTATCGCAACAAAGTGGGTCCCATGAGTTTTTGTTTCCCACCTCTTATATAGAGCTGTGTTTATACCATACTGTGGTCTATTAGATGCACAATAGCATTATGGTCAAAAACCAATGTGCATGACTTAATCAAAAATACTTTATTGCTAAAAATGCTAACAACCTTCCTAGTCTCCAGTAAGATGTCATCTTTTTGCTAGTGAAGTATCCTGTCTTGATATGAAATGCTACTCAAATGGGTGAGGGTGGTGGTTGCTGAAAGGTGGCATGATTGTGGTAGTTTCTTAAAATAAGACAACCATTCATGTGAGATACAAGCTTACCTCTTCAAAATCAAAGGATGGACATGGAGACACAGAGTGCAACAGAAGCGAGACTTTAATGACAGTCTTGCAAGATTGAGTGTCTGGTGGGCAGGTACACCCACAGCAACTATAACAAGCAATTTATTTCCTAGTGCACTGATCCCTCCCTCAGTTCCTTATTGACCAGGGGTTATGGGGTCACAATCTCTCCCAGATGTTGCCTAGGCAATTTTTTGTTCCAAATAAGGTTAAAATAAGTATTTGTTGCTATTTGATTGGAGGGCTTCAGCTTCCTTATTGCTAAGTAAGCTTCATTTCCATAAGATGATATGACTGTCATCACACCTCCCTTTGTTCCAATGAGCCTTTGATCACATCTCCTTCCCAGTAAGTACTCTTGGTCACATTAGACTTCTTTCCATTTTATGAAAATAAATCATCTATTTTCTTTCACATTGAATTTGACACATCAATAGACTCTTCCTCCCATGTAAAAATTCTCTGTGGCATGTGATGCTACTTGATGTCATTTATTTCCAAAGAGAAGCCCATCCTTCATGCCCTACTGTTATTTTACCAGCTATGTTTATGGAATATTCTAAATCCCTGTGGTCCTTTCACCCATGACCATGGCACTTTTACCAGGAGCAGATTCCATCTCAAGAAACCACTTTCTTTGCTCTTCTGTAAGAAGCAGCTCCTCCATCTACTCACATTTTATCCTGAGATTGCAGCAGTTCCATCCCATCTTCAGGCTCCACTTCTTGTTCTCTTGCTATTTCCACCACATCTGCACTGACCGCCTCACTCAAGCCTTGAGCCCCTCTAAGTCCTCCATGAGGGCTGGAACCAGCCTCTTCCAAACTCCTGTTCACATTGATATTGTGACCACCTCCCAGTAGTCATGTATGTTCTTAATGACATTCAGAATGGTGAATCCTTTCCAGAAGGTTTCAAATTATTTCACTCTGATCCATCAGAGGAATCACTATCTGTGTGCCTTACTAAATGTTTCTTAAATGAGACTTGAAAGTTGAAAGTACTCTCTACCCATGGGCTGAAGAATGAATGTTGTTAGCAGGCATGAAAATATCATTAACCTCCTGGTTCATCTCTGTCATCTCTTAGGTGACCAGGAGCATTGACAATGAGCAGCAATATTTTGAAAGGAGTTTTTGTTTCTGAGCAGTAGGTCTCAACAAGGGGCTTAAAATATTCAGTAAACCACGCTGTAAACAGATGTGCTGTCATGCAGGCTTTTTTATTCCATTGATAGAGAATAGGCAATAGATTTAGCATAATTCTTTTTTAAAATTATAGAGTATCGGGCACAAGCCAGGATAAGCTACACAAGCAGGCTGTGTGCAGGCGAAGTTTGGACCTCCAATTGGTCATCAATTCCCCTGTTTTAGGACCAGGTATCCTTTGTGTTGTTACGTGACCCCCCCCTTCCTCCTCTGGTGGTGTCCTGTGATGGCCAATTCCTTGCGCTATTGTGATTAATGTTCAGGTCCCATTTATGAGTGAGAACATACAGTATTTGGCTCTTTGTTTCTGTGACAGATTGCTGAGTATGATGGTCTCCAATTGCATCCAATTTGCCACAAAGCCCATGGTTTTGTTCTTCTTTATGGTTGCATAATACTCCATCGTATATGTGTACCACATTTTCTTTATTTAGTCCACTTTTGATGGGTAGCAGAGTTGGTTCCGTGTTTTGGCTATTGTGAATAGTGCAACTGCAAACATGCGTGTGCAGGTTAGTGGCTAATGCAGCTGGTGGCTTTAACTGGAAGCCATGCTTATTTATCATTCCAAAAATCCAAGGGTCTTTAAGAGTCAGCCTGTCCTTTGAAGCCAGTCAAACATCAACTTCTCCTCTCTAGCTATGGAAGGTGGCATCTTCTTCTAATAGAAGCCTGTTTTATCTACATTGAACATCTGTGGTTTTGCATGGCCACCTTCACCCATTGTCTCAGCTAGACCTTCTGGAGAACTTGCTGCAGCTTTTTCATGAGCACGCACTGCCTCACCTGCACTTTTATATCATGGTGACAGCTTCTCTCCTTAAGCCTCATGAACCAATCTCTCTTGGCTTCCTCCTTGTCTTCTGGAGCGTCCTCACCTCCCTCAGCATTCATAGAATGGAAGGAAGTCAGGACCTTGCTCTGGATTAGACTTTGGCTTAACGAATGTTGGGGTCATTTGCATCTTCCGTCCAGACCACTGAGACTTCTCCATCAGCTGTAAGACTGTCCCATGTTCCTGTCACTCGTGTGTTCACTGGGACAGCACTTCTCATCTCCTTTGAGAACTTTTTCTTTGTGCCCCCTGCTTGGTCAGCTGAGTGGCACACGAGGCTAAGAGTGCAGCTCTGGACCTGCCTCCTCCCTCTGTTTCATTTCTAGCTTTGATTCAAAGTGAGAGAATTGTGTCTTCCTTTCACTTGAACATTGGAGGCCATCATAGGATTATTAATTGTCCTCATTTCGCATTATTGTGTCTCAGGGAAGAGGGAGGCCCGAGGAGAGAGAGAGAGACACACTGGTTGGTCCATGAAGTGGTCGGAACACATATTTGTCCATGAAATTCACCAGCTTACAAAGGTGTGGTTCATGGCATCCCAAACAATGGCAATGATAACATCGAAGAGCACTGATCACAGAGCATCATAAAAAGTTTGAGATCTTGCAAGAATTACCAGAATGTGACACCAAACCATGAAGGGAGCACATGCTGTTGGGAAAATGGACTGGTAGACTTGCTCCATGCAGGGCTGCTGCGAAGTAAAACAAGCTAGGCCTGTGTTTTATCTTCTTTTAGTCTTGAATAACTCCTTGAGATCAGGAACTGGGCTTTAGCGTCTTTCTATAAAATGCCAGTGCCTAGGCCAGTGCCTGCCATATAAATAAACTCTTTTAAAATAATGTTTCTGTAATAAATATGCAAATGAATCTCACTAAAGTTGTAGAAAACTTTACATGGAGTGAAATTGAGGAGATTTAATAAGAGGGAGAGACTGGCAGAAAGGAAGTAGTGATCCTCTCGTTCGGTCGCTGCCCATGCATTGGGTGGATGCTGTCACGTGCCAGATACGGTGCTAGACTGTGAGGGCAAAGGCTTGGAGGGAGAACCATCATTACAGGGACAGTTGCAGTAAAACGTGGTCACTGCTGTGCTAGGGATATAGAGGCTTTGAAGACACAAAGGAAGGGAGCTGAGGGCTTCCAGGAGGAGACAAATCCTACACAGAACTTGGAGAGAGGAATTTGGACCCAACTGGAAGGAGAGTAGATGGCAGGCTGGACAGCAGAAGGGAGGGACGCGGCAGCATGGACAGCACAAAGCTGGCTCAGAGCAGCCAGCGTGCACGGTGCGCGTCCAGGGTGTGCGGTGGCCATGGATGCATGAGCAGGAGGGGCCTCATGTGGACACTCATGAATTTTCCAAGGCTGTAATGCATATAGTGGCTTGAGCTCTGCCTCCCGGCCCCCAAGAGGAGAGGAGGCATAGCTCAGTGGCTCAAGAGTGGGCTTACCTGGCCTAAAATCCCAGCTCTGCCACTTTCTAGCTGAGTGGACAGTTACCTAATCCCTCTTGGTCTCAATCTTCTCATCTGTAAAATGGGAGTGAGAATCCTTATCCCTGAGCACTGCGGTGATGGCTAGATGACACAAAGCACTGCCATACACAGGGAATGCTCCACTTTCTCAACTATCAGCATCAATCCTGGAGTGTTAGTATGAGATAGAAACAAGGCAGGGCAGTATTTCTGCAGCTCTGTTTATCGTGGACAAGACATACAGGACCAAAGGTTGGTAACTCCCTCTGCATGGATTTCACAGCCTCATCACCGGGTTGCATACTTGGCAGGGTCATTTGGAACTCGCCAGGTGCCTCCTCTGTGCCTCCATATCCCTAGCTATAGACAGGGATAACCATGACAGCCATTTTGTAGGGTTGCTGTGAGGCTCAAGTGAGGAGACGTGTGTGAACTCGGTGTCCATGTGTGCCTGGCTAGAATTGGAGCAAACACTCCCGCTGCCTTGGCCGTGCCCAGGCAACATTTTAAATGTCTCTTACTCATCAGCTCTGTGATTGTCCTCATGTGCACAATGTCAGTGGCCGAGGTGAGGCTTCCAATATCTTCTCTCAGTCCATGCAAGAAGAGAACACCCTCCCCAGTCACTCCCATGAGAAGCGGGCCCACGGAGCGAAATATTCTCTGCCCCCCTGGGGAGAGAGGACCGCGGGGGGGCGAGGAGGTCAGGATGTTGTCACCCCTGGAGTCGCCTGAAGCCCCGCTCATGTCCAGCCCTGCTGGGAGTTTTGCTTACCTTCAGGGGTGGGATTTCCGGAATGTTCCCTGCCCTGGTCCACTGGGCTGGTGACTGCACTTCCACTCTTTGTCCTCCGGAGAACACTGAGGGCTCGGTTGATCCTCTTGAAAGATCTGCTTCTGAGAGTGGATCGCTCAAAGGGTCGTGCTGAGGAGAGAGGTGGGAGGGATAGCAGCCATGGTCAACAGACTCCTTTCGTCTGACGAGACACACAGCAGGACATCACCAGTGACTGCCTCCGGAATGGGCCCATGGAACGTGCTTAACTGTGTTCTCTGGGTTTCCTGCAGTGAAAT
Source organism: Carlito syrichta (assembly GCF_000164805.1). Lineage (NCBI taxonomy): Eukaryota > Metazoa > Chordata > Mammalia > Primates > Tarsiidae > Carlito > Carlito syrichta. Next base: position 25,971 of record NW_007068728.1, on the reverse strand, counting down.
ACACACAGCTAGCCTAAAAAGCTGCCTTTCTCACTTTTCTGGGCTGAGCTGAGCACATATCACTTTTCTTGCACATCTCACATATCCACCCCTCACCAGGCTGGATGACACACAGTTAACTGTGGTTCCATTTCACTTTGGGGAGTTGGACACTGGGCTGCTGCCAAAACTACCAAAATGATTTCCCCTTAACAAAACATTTCTAGAACTTTCCATGGTAAGTATTCCACAGGGGGCAATCCCCAGGCAAGGAGCCCACTCCCAGACAACCGCCCATATGACTCACCCCTGGCTCGGTCACTCTGGCCAGCGTCCGGCGGGCTGCCGGCTGAGGGGCTGTCCTCTACTGTGGACACGTAGGCAGGGTTGTCCTGGCCAGGCTCGTGGGCCTCCCTTGGGGAGATGTAGGCTGCTGCAGTAGAGGGAGCAGTAGCCGGGAGGCTGGTGCAGCTGTCTGGACATCCGTCCTGGGGGCGCCTCTTCCTGTCTTTGGTCAGGCCGTAGTGGGAGGCCCCTTTACAGCTGTAACAAAACCAGCAAGGGGTGAGGCTAGGCTGCTGCCGGGCCCACTGGCCTCTTCACAAACACCTGAAGAGTTAGGGTGGGTCTGTTAGACTTGACCTTGATCTGCATGGCTCTATGTCCCCCTCCCTGCTCACATGCAGGTACTCAATATACACTTGCCAATCCAGTGAGTCAATGATTTGAGAAAATTATATTGTGGTAGAGATGGGGTCTTGCTATGTTGCCCAGGCTGGTCTTAAAAGCCTGGCCTCAAGTGATCCTTCCACCTTGGTCTCCCAAAGTGCTGGGATTACAGGTCTGAGTGACCGCACTTGGTCAAAAACAGTTTTTAAAAGATGGCTATTGCATTCTCTTATAGCAATCTACACACTAGACCCTGTTAAGATGCAAATTTATGAGTTGTCCTTGTGCCTACATGACCAGGGCTCCAGCCTGGACTCCTCTGACAGCTCGTAATTCCTTTGTGCTGGTGTTTATTCTGACCGTGAAAGCCCTTAGTCACCCTTTCCCTCCTCCTCCTTGTTTTGGGGCTTTGCTCCCACAGTCCTGGGCATAACTACGTGGCTCCTCCTGAATTCCATGTTTAACTGACCACGAAAACAGAATCGCCATGGCCCCAAAACCACTGGGGTTCCCGCAGCATCAATATTCTCTAGAGCCAGGCGTGGTTCCCACCCTCTCCCCTCTGGGCCTGGTCTGGAAGGGTCTCCCCTGCTCCAGAGAGGCTAGCACCAGCGGCTGGCCCTGAAAAATGTCCTGTGCCCTGAAAACTGCCATTCACCATCACATCTTCCAGCACTGGGAGAGTTAAATAGCTTCTATGATTTTTAACAAAAACATACTTGTCGCTATCCATTTACCATCCATGTTATAAAACAAAACAAAACAAAGGCAAAGCTTTGCAAGAAAGGCCTGTGACTGGCGCAACAGAGAGAAGCAGAAACAGGACAGGCAGAGCTCAGGAGACCCAGGCGTAAGCTGGTCCAGGTCTGCACTGTGCTGTGACATCCTCTCTGCTGTGGGGCAGTCAATCTGGCTCGTGGGCAGGTTTGGGTAGGACATGTGATTTAACTCTCTCAGGGTACCGTGGTAAGGACAGCTGCGGGCAGCCGCGCCAACCTCTATAGTTGTGAAGGCAGCAAACATAGATGAGCTCCTTTAGGAAGTTGCCATGTGCATAATGTGCATGGTAATTATAAATTATTCTATTAGCTTATTCCACAAACCCTACATGATGGAGCTATTTGGAATCACTCTTGAGATGAGGGATGCCTCATGTTCTGGAAAGTAAGCGGAAACAGTCGGTCTGTGATTGACACACACACCTGACTTCTCCATGGTTCACACATACAACTGAGTTCTGCCTGAGGACTCACAGAGCAGAGCCAGCAAGATGGAAGATCCTACTGTCTGGATCTGAATCTTTGCTCTGAAATTTACCTAGCTGGGTGATCCAGGGAAGTTCTATGAATCTGACTCAACTTCCTAATCTGTATGTGTGTTGTGGGTTGCCGTGAGGTTTGACTGATGTTATCAGTCTTTCCAGCGGTTTAGTAACCCTCTGCCAGGCACAGCTGGTTCTCACAGGATGGTAGCTACTCCCATAACTTGCCCATTCTAGGAGGCACATTTTTTCACACTCTAACATGTCTGGGGTTGAGGGGTACGTGGGATGGATGGGGTTGGAAGGTTTTTGTTGCCAAGGGGCAGTCGTGATGCAGACACCACTGCCAGAGCCTGGAAAGCACAGGCATCCCTGTCACATCCACAAGTCACACCACGAAGCTTAACTGCCACCTGGATGTCTTAGAAAAGATTTCATAACGATGCAGCACCCAGAAGAAGAGTCAGAGTACACACAGAAAGCCTCAGAAACAGAGTGGCGGGCGCAGACCAGCATCGACACAGCAGGCATTTATTGTTGGAGAAAGCATCACCATGCCATGTTTTCTAACAAGAAAGAATGACACTGCCAAGAGATGAGAAGGGGCATCACATTGTGTTATTGAGAGGCTGCATAGCATTGCCTGTTTCCTCAAGTAACACAGCCACACAGGCAGAAGACATTGTCAGATTTGTCTGGGTGGATCTCAAAGCCCCAGGAGGCTGGCGTGGCTGACTGGTGCACATGGAGACAGATTTAAAGGTGTTCTGGGACTGGTGAACTGGTGGCACATTTTACCAGGACTTTCTTTTTTCACTACGATGCTTCAGATAATCAACAGCCTCTTAGACCTCATGAAATGTGGTTTTAATATTTGCAGAAACGCTTTGATGACACAGCCCATATCCTTGTCTCCTGGGCCAGCAAACGGGCCTACTGCTGAGACCAAGGGCCTGTCCTCACTGGGAGAGCTCACACTCACCACATGGGTTCCCTGTACTGGCCTGGAATGGTTCTCCTTAGAAACAGTCAAGAGGCTGACATGGGAAACTTGGATATTGGAAGAAACACCATGTGATGGAAAGACTGAAGGCTGGCACGCATCTGGGCAGTTCCAAAGCCGTAAACACGCAATGGGATACTTCTGCATGGGCCTTGGTACCTGGAACAACGTGTGGGTGGGGTGCCACACTGTTCAGTGGGCTGTAAACACTCTCCATGGGTGGGGCAACAGTGACTGTGACCATGTGCCTGCTTCAGAGCAGGAAATTGATTTTCCAGTTGGACAAATGCTGGCCAAGGGACAGGCGTGGCCTCCTGGAGGACCCGGCCCATCCTAGGGATGGAACGCAGCACCAGTGAAGAGGGTTACAGGATTTTTAAAAGATGCCTGAATCCCAAGACTGTACCTTCAGGAAACCACTGTTGTTTCAAATTCTTGGGACTCTAAAGGGGCCTTTCCAGGTCCAAGAAGACAAGCGAATGGGCTCCCTCTGTTCCCCACCAGCTGTGGAGGCCACAGGATCTCGACTTAGACATTCAGACCTGTACACTTTGTGTCAAGAAGCCTGTACCACGGCAATGCGTGCCCAGCCTGGATTGAGGACACAGTGGTCCATAAAGGCAGCAGCTCGCTAACTGTGCATGCTAATGATCTCCTGTGGTGACCGATTCCAGGACCTCTTGATTTATAGGTACGGAGGAGGGAGGGAGAGCTGCATGGGAACACACAGGGACCCCTTGCCTGCATTGGCAGGACGAATGCTTCCTTTCAGTTACCCTGAGCACCAAGCACTCAACCGATGAGTACTTGGAGGGTGAACACTGAGGGCACAGAACGCTACTTCAGCCAAGCCACACACATCCTATGTGCCACCCTTCCTAGCAAGCACACCTGGGAGCCAGCTTCCTTGGTGATGGTGGGCTCCCCTACTGAGGCTGGCAGGGGCACCCGACCACTGGCATTTAATGTGTAGGAATTATGTCTCTCTTTTGGGAGGCACCCGAAGGTGAAGTTCCTTCCTGCAAAACTCTTGGGTCTGTGAGTTCATGATTAACAGGACTTAGAGACAGATGTGGGAGAGATCCTGATGTACCTTGCAAAGACTCTGATGGGGTGAGCCTGCATGGTCAGCCGGCTGGGCAGCACAAGCTCACCTGCGGGGAAAGCTCCAGGATGCTGCACCTGTCCACTGATGATTGGACTAGGAACTGTCCCCAAGAGCAGCCTCAGTGCCCTCAGTCACCGGCAACCGCACGCCTACCTCTGACCCACATCCCCTGCGAGCGTATCCTCACTCCTGCGTCAGGTGAACAGCAGGTCGGTCCCTCACTCTGAGTCCATGGATTGCCCTGTCTGCTCTTACTTCAAACCAGGGCTGGCGGCTGCTACATGCATCCGTGGAGGCAGGGAGGAAAGGCCACAGGGGACCCTAGGGGACTGCCGCTTGCCTCAAGGCCACAGCGCCTGCTCCAAGTGGCCTACCCATCAGAGAGGCCTGCCCAGTGCTGTCCAAGTAAGCAATCTGGAAGAAAAATCCAGTTTTTAACGTGAGAGTTCTTGACTTTCAAATGTTGGCAATTCATTCAAACATTCTGAAAACACTGTGTGGTCCAAACAAAACCCATCTGCAGGCCAGACCCGCCTCCCGGGAGTCATAGTCCATGCTCTGGCACCAAAGACACTGCCAGTGTGGGTGAGGGGCCCTCTGCCCCACCCCGTCCCCTCAGTCTTGCAGGAGGAACACGGTTCCCCCAGTCTCCTGCCGTGCCGAGTGAGGGCACGTGGGGTGGGTTGGTCGTGGGGGCTGCCCTAGGTGTGTCCAGCCTCCTTCTGCCCCAAGTTGGAGGAGACTCAGTTCTCCCCTGTTCTTTCACTCATGAGAGTGCTCACGGCTCACCCAAAGCTGCTATTTAATGGGCGAGGAATACATTCAGTCCTTATGGATGTGTTCTTCCTTTCAGGCATAGAGACCCAGGATCGGGGATGTGCGGGGAGCAACCAGGTCCCAGGCTTTGCTGCTCCACCGAACAGGACGAGCCATGCTGGAACTTCGCTCCAAGTGGTGTCTTGAGATGGCAGGAAGGGGATGGTGGCCGGGGATGGCAGCCATTCCCTTGCCCTCAGGAAGCCGCAGGGACAGGCCATGGGAGCAGCAGGAGCTCACCATGCACTGGCCAGCATGCCGCAGACCCCAGAGGTTGGATACCTTGTCTTGTATCTCCACAGCCACCCCCGCCTAGGCGCCTGACACCACACCCCCAGGCCGCTAAAGCCTGCTCAGGTCCATCCCCACACCAGCCTGTCCTTGCACCCCTCTCCCAGCAGGTCTTCACCTCACAGCATAGTTTCTTTTTACTCCAAAACTTCCCTTGGAAATCAGGATTAAGATCCCCTCCTCATCTGACCCTCCAGGCTCTATTGATTGAGGTCTCACCTACAGGCCTGGCATCCGGAATTGTAGGGAGGCGTCTGGTGCTCCCTGACCCGTTACATGCTGTGTGATGCTTCATGCATGGTCTTGAGGAGCCCCTGGCATTCCTGTGATCTTAGGGGAACCACCTCACATCCCAGAGGAGGATGCAGCCCAGAAGGGGGAAGGGCTCCATCCTTGCACATGGATGTTTGAGTCCAGCCTGCAGTCCCAGTTTCCCCCTCATACAGCCGGCCTGCTGCCTGGGCTCCCGGGTCCCAGACTCCATGCCCAACTGTTGCCTCCATGTAGACACCAATGCGCAGCACACTAGCCATCCTCTCTCGCCCCCCAGCAAGGTGACCTCAACACAGAACACCACAGGGCACAGAGCACAGCGGTCAGACACCGTGGGTGCAAAGAGAAACACTCCATGGTATATGCACTCAAGGAGACCAACACAGAAATGTCCAACACAGAAACAACCACCCCTACACCACGGTATTAGAGGGAATGGGGGCCAGCCAGGTGTCGGGGAGTCAGAGGAAGGGGCAGTCAGGAAAGTCTCAGAAGACAGGAAATTCAGCTGAGTCCAGGAAAATGAGAGACAGTCTAGCCAATGGGCGTGAACCTATGTTCAAACGCTCTAAGGATGGCCTCAGGCCCAGGAATAGTGAAGTCAGTGCCACTCAGAGTAGACTGTTTGCGGGACTTTCTCCTCTCATGCAGCTCAGTGCAGACTTGGTCCTAGGTGACACTGGGGGGAGAGAGCAGAGCCAAGGTGATACCCAGGAGGAGGAGAAATGTTAGCAATAAACCTAGGATACCTGACATCCCACTGTCCACCCATCTCGGGGTTAGCAGGACTGAGTTGTACCCGTGGTGGGGCAGGGGACGCATGGGTACCGTGAGGCCTGATGCCAAGACAAGAGAGGGCAGGAGGGAGCAGGAATGAGGCTCACGATGCGTCCAGGTCAGGCTGCACAAAGACACCCTGCCCGTCCATCTGCGGTGGGCTACTGCCTGCCCACTGTCACCCTCTTTGGAAGTTACAATGTATGTCTGCCTCCCCCTTTAAATTCCCATCCTCCCCCCGCCCCCGTCTTGGGCACCAAGCTCTCAGCACTGTGCTGAGAGCATTGATGGAAGGGGTGCCAGCGGGGGTTGTCATAGCTGGTGGGTGGGGTGCCAGCAGGGGATGACAGCAGCCTGAGGGATTCTGGAAGCAGCTGATCTTTTTTTTGTGTCGGGGTCTCACTCTGTCACGAGGCTAGAGGGCCGTGGCACAATCATGGGTACTGCAGCCTCGACCTCCTGGGCTCAGGCGACCCTCCCGCCTCAGCCTCCCAAGTAGCTGGGATGATGAGCACCACCAAACCCAGCCAATTTCTTGATCAGTCAACTTTTTTTTTTTAAGATATGAGTTCTCACTCTGATGCTCAGACCGGTCTTGAACTCCTCCCACCTTGGCCTCCCAAAGTACTGGGATTAGAGGCGTGAGCCACTGCGCCCAGCTACCTGATTTTTTTCTTGCTTGTTTTATTCGAGTGTGTTTATATTTCTAATTGTGCTGGCCTAGATAAGTTTTAATAGTTGCAGGCTGCCTTGATCCATTTTTTGGAAGAAGGCAGGCTATACGTTGGTAACTAATTATCTCATAATCCCCCCAGCGCAAAGCACTAGACATCTTCATTGTGTTTGAGATAAAAATAAACGCATCTGTCGTCCCCTTCCCAAACAATCCCATGTGCTGTCCCTGGCCCACCCTCGAGCAGGACCCATTCTTGTTAATTCAGCCCTGATCGTGCAGCTAGGAAGGACTGAAGAAAAGCAATGCAAGCCTGTTGGCATCTCCGGGCCTTGGGCCTCCTGGTCCCCAGCCCTGGCCCCATCAAGAGCTTTCTGAGTTTAGCCTGATCACCGTGCCTGCATTTCATATGCCTGCATCTTCCCACGTGCCATCTCTCTAGTCTAAAAGCATCAGGTAGAGTCATTTTTCCTTGCTTGGGCTATTTTTTTCTCCCCTGTAAGTGAAAACCCAGCGTTGAATTCCATGGCTACTCCCAGAGCCACCAGAAACCATCCACACTGAACATCGTGAGTGTTTTCGTGTGGCAGTGGGTAAAACCAGGATTGATGACTAAGTAAGAGGTCATAGGCTGGCGATCCCTCCCCCAGTCAGTGTAGACCCCGCGTATGACCTTGAGCTGAGTCAGCCTCTGTCCTGGAGAACTGATGGCTTCTGACACTAAACCGACCCCACGTGGCCTCCCCATGTTAGCGCCTTTCTTCTGCTTCCAAACTGCTGGGAAATGTCCCTAGCACTTCCAGCCACCCCGTGTCACTTGTTAGTGAAAGCCAGAGAGGAAAAACTCAAAGCAAATGGGAAAATGATGTGAAAATGCAGGAAGATGAAGGGTGGCCAGAGCCCCAGTCTGTCAGTGTGTGTGTGGGGGGCGGGATGCCATGTGCCCATGGAATAACAAATGGTCCCACGCCAACCTAAGCAAACATACTGGCTCAGTTTACCGGACATGCCGCCCCTATGGGCTGGGTCACCAGTGTTGGCAGGCACCAGATGCACTGGCCAGTCTCTGTGCTGGACTGATGTCTACTTAGGGGTGTGAGTGAGGCAAGAAGGAAGCGGATATTCCTCCATGTGATATGAATGGGTCTCGTGTCAGTCCACAGAGCCAGTGTCTTTAAGCATCTGTGACATCTTTTCACTTCTCAAGTCTTAACGCACCATCACCACCAATGCCTGCAGAGGCCTTGCCAGGACCGAGGCCCTGTGTTACACACTTCATACATGTTAACACATTCGAGCCTCATGCCACCTCCCTGGGTAAGACCTATCATAGCCCCACTTCACTAATGAGAAATCAGGGCACAGAGAGGTTAAGAAACTTCATGAAGATCACACAGCTGGTTGGTGGAGGTCGGGGCTGGGATATGAACCCCGGTGACAGTATTGTGACAGGCGTGCATGCAGGGCAGGAAGATGCCACACACATCGGTGGCTGATGATTTGCATGGGAGGTGGGAAAAAAAGGACAGTTAGAAGAAGGTTGTCTATAACCCGGTATTTGTGACTGCAGGCACTGTCTACCACCAGCCACCAAGAGGCTGCTGGAAGGAACAGGACCGGCATGAGCTGGCCATGTGGCCCATCCTGGTCGAGTGGCACCCTTGGTGCTGTGGCTCCGTGCAGCTGGGTCCCTGGTTCTTCCCTGTCACCAGGGTAACCTGTCATGCTGGGAGGGTCGGGATGGAGAGAGACAGTCACATGGCCATACGTGCGCCCCCAGCAAGCCATCTCACCACCATTCTTCCCCTGCAGAAGTGACCCATTACCTCTGGCACAAACAGCCCCAGCCCCAGCACCCAAGAGACAGAAGCTTAAAGTGAAGCTGTCAAGGCGTGTGGGGATCTCCTGGTGGGTGTCTGACCCTCTTCTTGAGGGTGCCTACGAGTCCCGGTTGGCACACACTCGAGGTGGGAAGTGGGCTTGATGGGAAGAGACAGACGTGTCCTCCCGGCATGCTGGGGATGTACCTTCTTCTCTCCCTCTCGTGACAGCCATGTCAGGACAGGAGTCTCCTGGGCCCGCCCTTGCCTGGGCTTGTTTCTCACTGCCAGGCCCAGGGCCAGGCTGGCTCCAGCAGCACTGTCCTCACTGAGTAATGCCAGACCCATTTTACAGACGGGGAAGATGAGGCTCAAAGAGAACCAGGGATCCATCCACACCCACAACCTTAAAGCAAAACAGCAAGAAGTCAGACTTGGCCCTGTCTGGGGTTTCCCTGTTGATGTCACCCATTGTGCACCTGCAAGTGATCTCATAGCAGTATTGATAACCAGCATGCTAGTCCTCAGCATGGATCAGGTCATCCTGAGCACTCCACCCTGTACCCAGCCGATGCTCACAGCTACCTCACTAGTTCACGTGACCATCACCCCGTTGTGTGGTCATGAAACTCAGCACAAAGTCAACCTGCCATCCAGGGTTGCGGTTTGCCTCTGGGATGGCCAAGAGGGCCATTTGCCCAGGATGGACTGGATTCTTGAGATGCAGGATTTTCAGTTTTAAAACAGGTCAGTCCCAGGCAAACTAGACGAGCTGGTTATCCCATAAGGGATAGACACAAGTTTCACGTCAAGAGTTATGACTCCAAGTAGTCTGCCCTCAACCTCAACACGCTGCTGTACTTTTTCCCTTTCCATACATTTTGCCCAAAGATTTAACAGAAGCAGAAGCTTGTCTGGGGGAGCCTCCATGGTTTCAGGCACCCCCTGGTATGTGCTCATGTGAGGCAGGTGCACAGAATGCCATCCCAGACTGCTGCTTAGATACAGACCCCCATGGCAGTCCCCACAGGTCCAGGCCTGTGCAAGCCAAGACCCCCAGCCACGGCCAGCACAGAGCCCTGTTGAGTTTCAGAAGAGATGGGCTGATGGCCGGGAGTGCTGACAAATGCCAGCACTGCCTCCTGGGGGACATCACAGAATCCCAGCATCCAGACTGTATGTGGGGCTGACAGTGGCACTGAGGGAGGGAAGGGCTGGGCACAGTTCACGGCAAGGTCCATCCTTCACAGACATGAGGATCTCATATTCATTCCTTGTTCCCCGGCATCTCTGGGGTCACTGAGTGCTCTTCCCGGACTCTCTGGGGGAGAGAGCAGACAGTCCCACGTCCTGGATGATCTGAGAGTTCTGTTGACCGTCCGTGAACTCAGGGGAGTGTGGTGGGATGGGGTCAGTTGTTTTTGGGTTAACTCGTGGCCCCATCCAGAATTATTCAATTTGCTTTAAAAACACTGGGAGACAAGCGACATCCAGTGTTTCCTTTATGGAACCTGGTCCGCGGATCATGAGTGCCTTCTGTTTTAGGACTGACCAAAGTGTTTTTGGGTGACTAGAAGAGTAGGCTTAAGGTAGGGGTTTTCTAGGTATCGGGACTGACGGCCGTGAGGGCGGCCCAGGGTCCCAGCTGCTGTGATGAGTCTCTAGGGTCCGTGTGTTCTTGTGAGTAACCCTGGAGACATGGCATGGGATAGAGGTGTGGGGGAGGTGGCGTGGCATCACGTGGAGACCATTTCCATGACATGTGATGGCATCTGTTCCTCAGAGTGTACTCTACCACATATGGGATGACAGGGACAGATTTGCCCAAGGCCCTCCAGTGAGGGGTGTCATGGGCCAGGGAGGGAGCATCACAGGTCCTTGGGGAGGGTGTCATTGGCCCTGGGGAGGAGCATCACAGACCCTCTGGGAGGTTGTATCATGGGCCCTCCAGGGGGTGTCACGGGCCTTCCTGGGGAGTGTCTTGTGGGGGAGTGGGTGTGTATAAGGGGGCGCTTGTCGAGATGGCCACCTGTGGGAGGCCTTGTCTAGTGTAGTGACTGTGCTGAAGGGCTTGGGCAGAGCTGGGTGTGGTGGTGGCGGCTATAGTCACCATAAGACGGGAGGCTGAGGCGGGTGGATTGCTTGAGCCCAGGAGTTTAAGGCTGTGGTGAGTTACGATCACACCACTATGAGCTCTCCAGCTTAGGGTGTCATAGGCCCTCTGAGGGTGTCACGGGCCCTCCTGGATGGCCACCTGACACTCCAGTCCTGAGAAAGGCTGTCCTTCCTCGCTCTGTCTGAGATGTCAAAGATACTCGGCCGTTTGTGCCAAATCTTTTTGCGTGAAACAAACAGAAACCTTATTCTCCAGCCAGTGTCTGCATTTGCTGCATGAGCACCCTCTTCCCTTGAAGGAAATGCCTGGCTCCTTCTGTACGACATAGTTCATGTCCCCAAAGTTGTGTGATGCAAATGAGGACAGGCCGGGCCCCTCCTTTTTGCAGGAAATGCTGCCTCAGCTATTCCCACTGGACAACAGAAGCCTCGTCATCCCCACTTTCAGTCAGGCCACCTTCCACCTATTGCTCTTGTCATTTTCTTTCTTCTTTTTTGTTTTAAATAAAGACAGGCTCTTTCCCTGTCACCTAGGCTGGAGTGCAGTAGTATGATCATATCTCACTGTAGCCTCAAACTCCTGGACTCAAGTGATCTTCCCGCCTTAGCCTCCCGACTTATTGTGACTATAGGCTCTGCCACCACACCTGGTTATGCTCGAGTCCTTTGGCACAGTCACTGTGCTAGACAAGGCCTCCTGCAATCAGGCACGTCGACAAGCACCCCTCTCACACACACCTGCAGGACAGCGTCCACTCTGGCCTCTCACTAGAGTGGCTGCCACTCAAGTACAGTTCCCAAGGCCTGCCCCTACCCTTGCTTTCTTCACTGACTCAGCACAGTGACCTCTCTCCTCTCTGAATCATGCATTCATCCATTCTACAGATGTTAAGGTGACCCCATGTGTGATGGTAGGCTCGGTGCTCCCAGAACTCTGTATCTCCACTGTGAGCTCCCAGCTCAAAAATCAGGTTGACACGCCAGCCTTGTGTGACCTTCCTGCTCAGGGCAGGGCACGAGCGCTTGACTGCATGCTGACCAGAGTCCTCGCGGACACCGGCCAGGCCGCTTCAACAAGCCTACAAACTCCCTAAGACAAAGTCTTGGGTGGCCTCCGTGTCCCCTGCCATACACACAGGGTTGAGGACAGGACAGATACCCACGAAATAATGCCTTCCTTTTGTTAGAATCAGATGGAAATCACAATTTTCTCTGATTTCAAAAGTACTTGAGATTCAGGGGAGATGTTTCCAAAAATGTGAAAAAAAAAGAAAAAGAATATAAGAAAAACCTAAAATTCCACCCCCAAAGAGAGCTCATACTAATCTATTCATGTCTCTTTCCCCAACCTTTCCTCTATCCAGAGACACACACACAATTATGTTTGTGTCTTTGTATTGTTTCTCCACAACTGAACCATAAGAAATGCTCATTTTGAAGGACGGTACATTCTGAGACTCAGGGCTAAGCCATCCAACATCAATGTGTCACATCATGATTCCTCTCCAGGGGTTCTTATTTATGCTTGGCTGAGCGATAGAGTCACCTGGAAAGATGTTAAAATCCAGCCTGTTGGGTACTTCAGGCCAAGTCAGTTCATCTCTAGGGTAGGGTCTACCGAGCATGGACCACATGAACACCTGCTAGACCTCCAGCAAGGTCAAAGAACAAGCCTCTCCGGAGATCTTCCAGAGAGACACCGGCCTGGTAGGAGCTTATGCTCCCGACAAAGGGGAAGTCAAAGATGGTTAGGAGAGAAGATTACACCTGGAACTTTGACATGGATGATCCCAAACTATAGGACTTTATGTGAAACACGCACATCTCCTGTAAAGCCAGACCCTGGTCCACTACGAGGAGTCCACTGTAGCACTCTGCTCCCCATGAGAATGGCAGTCTAGCTTTGCATCTCCAAAGGATGACAGACCCAGACCCACCACAGATATCCCCTATGTCCGGGTAGCTTTAGATGCTTGAGGCAATGAGCAGCCCTTCTGACTTTGCTAGTTATCCTGAGACACTCGAGGGCTCCCTTCCCCTGTCCTCCACCCTCCTGCTCTTGCATAAAGGATAGAGAATTTGGTCAGTTACAGTAGAGGACTTAGCTGATTGCCATCCTGAGAACTGACATGCCAAAGGGGCATCTTTCTTGTTTATGTACTTAATACCATCTGGTGGGTCAGTCTATTCTTAAATTGACTACCCATGGGATTACTTAACACTGACCTTTTGGATAAGGGTCTTTGTTACTCCAGAAAACCAGGAGATGGATTCACTGCCTGCCTTCTTGACATCTGCCATATGAATGTGTTTTGAGAAGATGCAGTGTTCTCTAGTGGCGGAGAGGAGAGGTTTCCTGTCCCAGAGTAGCTAAGGGGTAGGCTTGGGGCAGCAGGGGCAGCCCTTGGGGCTCGAATGTGTGCTGGACCCCGTACTGCCCCTCCATATCCAGTACCCACCACATTGAATACCCACCACTCACCCTGGGGACTAAGGCAGTGCTGTTCTCCACTTTATAGAGAAGGAAACTCATTCCGAGAAGGCAAGTCACTCACCTGCGGTCACACAGCAGGAAGGCCAAGGTGTTTTTCCTTGGACTTCGGTTCATTCTAACAACTGGCAAATGGCAGATTGAGGAATTTATTTATTTTTTTATTTGTTTATTTAATCAATTTTTAAAATTATGATATTGTGGGGTACAGTTAAGGGTTAGGTATACAAATATGCTTCGTTCAGGCACCCTTGTTGATAAGAGGTGTCTCCCCAAGATAGAGGAATTTAAAAATGGATGTATGATGCTTCCAGCCTACGTTCTTCCATCATTCAGCATCACCTTCAGGGCTGACTCAATTCCTAGAAGGTTTGTTTCATTTCTAAAGAGACTGCCAGTGAGGGTTAGGGGAAACAACTGAGCCATTTGGGTTCTACACAAAGGTGTCCCACTGAGCAGCGGAGGGTGCTGAGGAGTGGAGGGCTCTGCTTTCCAGGATACATACTAGGAAGGAAGCATCTGCCAAGTGGCCCTTTCTTTGTCCAAAAAAGCTTTGTCCACTGACCAAGGGAATGTTTCCTTCTAATTTACACATGCTCTGAAGGAGTTCTTGCAAGGAGGGAGTCTTGGATTGTACAGTTGGGGATTTGTGCTTGATTTGGAAGCTTCCAGAAAGCTCTTGTGTGTTGGACAACTAGTTGCCATCTATATCGGTAGCCATTTGCAGTCATAGAACCACCACATACATCTCATACTCTCTCTCTTCTTTCATTTAGAACTCCCCAAGCTACTCAACCTGGGCTGTGGGTTTCTTTGTTACACATTAAAAACACTCATCAAAAGCTCTGCCCAAAGGCAGACAGCTGGTAAACCAAGAGGATCCAAACCCATATCTCCTAGCTCCTCCTGCCCACACTGCTCCAAGCCAGCCTCCCCTGTCCCATCTAGCTAACACACACCTCAGAGATGCCTGCCTTCCTGCCGGCAATTCCAGCTCGATTTTGACCCCAGCAGAACTCAGAAATATTTCTGTCCCTCAGTCAACAAAGACCACCACTGATGCCAGGTGGGGTGAGGAAAATTGCTCTGTGGGTTCTTTGATTTTGCCACAGAAAAGAATTTCAGAGTGAGTCCAAAGCACAGTTGAAGACAGAATTTATTACAAAGAGTCATGCTCAAGCGAGAATGGGTCTCCTAAGAGAGGGTCTGTGCTCACCTTTGACAAGAAGCTTTATGTACTTTTGCAACAATGATTACACAAACCCTGAACTAAGAGTAGAGAGCTGCAGGTGTCTGGCCACGCATTTTGATGACAATCTCTCAACATTCTAAGGTCACAAGGAGCTTCTCAATAATGAAAGTTATTGCCTAACTAGATTTGGCTCTTCGTACAACACCATGTCTGTGTTTTGGGTGATTCCCTGTTTTTTCTGTGATTTACTTCACTGGTAGATCAACATTCCAGCCCACGAGGGGGTCATGTCTGGTATGCCTGGTGGGTCGGGTGAAGGCTGTGTGTTGAGAAGAAAGATGTCTGAGCGGTCACCCTAATTTAGGTCTGCCTTCAAGAAACTTACCTATTTACATCTAACCTGTACTACATGATCTGCCTCAGCCACCATTTGCCATGTAGAGAGAACTGCCAGGCAGGTGGGTGGAAAGAGTTCAAGGTTTCAAAATGCTTAAAGGCAGACTCAGGCAAAGAAGGGTCTTCTTGAGTCAAAAACATGGTAGATGATCCAAGCATGCTGTGGTCAAAACATCTCCCACTCAGGAAGGGCATTGAAGGCCAGGAGAGGAGGAGGTACCAGCAAGCAGGGGCTGGAGGGGAAACAATGAGACTCTTTGTGAGCTCAGTCACATTTTTAGGAAATACCTCCTAAGCAGTGCTAGACTGTACCCTGTCATTTAATAAAATGGGCAAAGGGGCAATTTGCAAATTGAACTGTGCAAATTTTCAGCACTTATCTAATTACTGTTTAATCAAAATAATCACTTGGTTACTGACATTCCATTCTTTAAGATGCAGGCCATTTGTCTGGGAGCCTTTGTATAAAGGAAGAGCATTATGGTAGGTTCTGGGCACTTTCTAGACAAGAAAAAATTTAATAAAGAATCTAGGATAATATAAGTCAGTTTCAATAAGAAACCTCTTGTGAGCAATGGTGACATGAACAAACAAAAAGCCCAATCACTTAGATACCATGTTCACTGGGCACATTCCCAAGTGCCCATCCCCATGTTTATCTGAGAAATTCAATTTGGAGAATTCACAAATGTTGTGATAAAATGATGAACTCTGTTTACTGCGTTGTGAGACGTAACAGCTTCGTCTGAGCCATTTCTACAATCCTGGATTCCCCTAACCCCGGCACAAGGTGAGGAAACCAACAAGTGAAGTTTCACATCAGAATGACTACTTTTGGAAGAAATCTTGAAGCCCTGTGAGACCCACTGGCCCACAACTGGAAAGAATAAGTTTGAGGCAATGGTAGCTTTTCAGTAACAGTCACAAAAGCTCCTCCCTCCCTGACCCTGGGGATGATGGGAGCAGCCCCCTCCATCTTTTCATCCCCTCAGGACCTGCCTGGGGGGAGGGCTTTCTTCATTTGGCAGAACCCCAGTCCCAGCACATGGTGGGTCCCACATGCCTTTCCTGCAGCCTTAGAGCACAACTCTTCTCTTTCCTTCTGAGCCTTTGTAACTCCTGGCACTTCCTCGGGTCTTCCTCCACCTCTTCAGTTAAAGTGTGAACCTCCTAAGGGCAGAAACTGTGTCTTAAAATCTTTGTGTCTCTAGCAGCTGGGGCCACAGAAGGCTCATTTGCAGAACAACTTAAAGTCTAGAGCAAATTCTTTATAAGGCAGCAGTCACCATTCTAAAACATTAGACGAGGAAACCCAGGTGAGGGATGGCATAGTTGATGAGACAAGACAGATGCTGGTCAGACATCCTTCTCTCCCCGAACAGAAGACGGAAAACAAAAAACCAATTCAGGCTTGTGTTCACAGACTTTAGTTAGAATGGAAAAATATTGCCGGGACTTAAAAATGCAGTTCTATATTGCCGGCACCAAAGTCAACCTCTTCATTATAAGATTCCACTTTTGTGCATGTTTGAAAAACTCTACCGTACTAAGTTAAAATCATATTTGTAAAGAATAGCAAATAAGGGGACACAATTACAAATGAATAGTAAAAAATATAAAATCCAAAATCCCGTGCCCACACAGATCTATGTTCACACAAACATATACCCTGTGTCCTTCAAAACACTGTGAGCCTCGTCCTCTCATCCCTCTTTTCCATGAAAAGTCTGAGCATCAAGCTGGCCAGCAGAAGCCTAACTAAAGCTAGAGAACTTTAAAGGTTCTAGTAATCATGTTATATAAAGTAACAAAAAATGTAAATCTGAATACATTTATTTTAACTCAACACCCAAAAAAATTAACTATTTCAACATATAATCAATAGAAAAATTGTTATGAGAAATTTTATCTTCTCTTTTCATACGAAGTCCCTAAGCCTACTGCATGGTTTACATTAGAAGCTCATTTGGGTATGGAAGGACCACGTTTCAAGAACTCAAGAGCCCCGAGACTAGTGGCTTCCACACTGGACAGCCCAGGGCCAGCCCTCAGGAGGCCCTACACTCGTGGTTATCACACTGAGCAGCCCAGGGCCAGTCCTCAAGAGCCCATAGACTAGAGTTTTCCACATTGGACAGCCTGGGGCCAGCCCTCAAGGGCCCCTAGACTAGCGGCTTCCATACTGGACAGCCCAAAGCCAGCCCTCAAGTGTCCCTAGACTAGTGGCTTCCTCAGTGGACAGCACAAGGCCAGCCTTCAAGAGCCCTAGACTAGCAGCTTCTACACTGGACAACCCAGGGCCAGCCCTCAAGAGCCTCTAGACTAGTGGCTTTCACAGTGGACAGCATAGCGCCAGCCATTTAACCCGTCCCCACTTACTGGGCTCCCAGGCATTATAATTGCAACCCAAATAAAGCAGCTGGAGTGGTAATGCTCTGACCTACAGGCTGCACCCTTGGAGTCTGACAGCACCAAGCTCATGTACCCCAGGCCACCGACACGGAGTCCCCAGACCCCAGGTGACAGGCTGCTTCTCTTCCTCCTCATTTTTATTCTCTCTCAGTCAATCTTCTGCCAGAGTACCACCATGGAATGAGCATGTCTCTTTGACAGGCCCACGGAATCCCTGTGCACAATCATGTCCTCTCACGCCTTTCTCTGTTGCTGTCTCTCCTGTTCTCTCTCTTTTGCACAAAACGTGCCTACGCAAACACGGACCAAACTATGTTCCCCCAAATTAATACACTGTAGTCCATATCTCGGCATGTGACTATTTGGAAGCAGGGTTTTACAGAGGGAATTACAGGCTGGGCAGGGTGGCTCAGCCTGTATTCCCAGCACTTTGGGAGGCCCAGGCGAGAGGATTGCCTGAACCCAGGGGGTTCGAGACCCGCCTGGGCAACTTGACGAGACCTCATCTCTACAATAAATCTAAAAAATTAGCCAGGTGTGGTAGTGCGCGCCTGTAGTTCCAGCTACTTGGAAGGCTGAGGCGAAAGGATCGCCAGAGCCCAGCAGGTCGAGGCTGCGGTGGCCGGGAGTGGCCACTGCACTCCAGTCTGGGCGACTGAGTGAGACTCCAACTCAAAAAAAAAAAAAAAAAAGAGAGAGACCTCATCTCTACAATAAATCACAAAAATTAGTCGGGCATAGTGGCGTGAGTCTGTAGTTCTAGCTACTTGGGAGGCTGAGGTGGGAAGGATCGCTTAAGCCCAGCAGGTCGAGACAGAGGTGGTCGTGAGTGTGCCATTGCACTCCAGCCTGGGTGACGGAGTGAGATTCCAACTCAAAAAATAAAAAATAAAGAGAATTGCTGTGAAATAAGGTGCTTGGTTGGCTCTAATCTAACATGATGGTGTCCTTATAAGAAAGGCCGGTTAGAACACAGAAAGGCAGAGCAGAAAGACCATTTGGGGCCCCAGCAGAAAGATGGCAACCACCTATGAGCCAAGGGGATAGGATGGGACAGATCCTTCCTTTCCAGCCCACAGAAGAGACCAGCCCTGCAGGCACCTTGACCTTGGACTCCCAGCCACCAGAACTGCAAGGAAATGATTTCTGTGATTTCAGCCGCCCTGTCTGTGGCACTTTGTTATGGCAAATGAATGTGTGCGCGCACACACACATGCATATGCACGAGCATACACACTCATACACACACAGCTACATGCCGCTTCAGCCTCCTGCTCTCTTCCTTCCTGTGGTTAAACTCAGCGGGCGTTGGTTGAGAGTTTTTCTCGACTTCCACCCTCCAGGAAGGGCTGTGCCCACGAAGCAGGCATGGGCAGCGTCATTCTGTGGAGAGCAGGGCACTGGGTAGGGAGGAAGCCTGGCCACCCGCACCTGTTCAGCACCAGCTCGTATTCTCAGGAGGAAGCCGCTTTGTCTTCCAGGGCCTTGTTCTGCTCCACTGCAAGCCATGGGCCTGCACCGTCCGGCCACTGATGCCTGCTGACCTTGGGGCCTGCAGCTTGCTGGCCTGGGTGCCGTCCAGTCCAGTTCTCACACCCATGGCTCCCAGGACCAGGCCCAGATGCCAACGGTGGTTGGGATGACATTTGGTCTTCAGAAGGCTTTGGGACACATGATTTCGTCTGTAGCTGGCCGTCAGACCTTATCTTCTGCGATGCCGCCCACCATGTCAACATACGAGCCTGAGAGACACAGAGGGAGGTGGGAGGCTCCTGGTCATCGTGTAAATTGTGAGTGAGGATGATGTGACGCTGAAGTGCCACATTTCTCCACCACGTTTGAATCATGCTACTGCTGGGCCATGACTCCTGCCTGTCACTCTTCCTGCCGCTGGACTCTGAGTGATGCTGTGTCCTGGAACCAGGCCTCTGGGCTGGTGTGCAACTGCTCTGTGTTCTGTCGTGGCAACCTCGGGTGCTGTCCTCCTCTCTTGTCGGGGATGTTTAGGGGACAGACACGTGTGGCCTCTTTTCAGTGGATTGAATACACCAGCTGCCACAGTTGTCTGTTCTGCTGGAAAGGAGTTAATGGGCTTTGGTGCAGCTGTAAGAAACCCACAGCGAAGCTGACACCCAGGTCCTGCAGTGGGTCTTGCAACAAGAAGCAAATAGGCAATGCTATTTTTTTCTTTTTGAGTTAGAGTCTCATTCTGTCACCCAGGCTGGAGTGCAGTGGCATGCTCACGGCCACCCCAGCATTGACCTGCTGGGCTCTGGTGATCCTTCCATCTCAGCCTTCCAAGTAGTCAAAACTACAGGCATGTGCTACCATGCCCGTCTAATTTTTTAGTATATTGTAGAGATAAGGTCTTGCCAAGTTGCTCAGGCTGTTCTCGAACCTGTGGGCTCAGGCATTCCTATCACCTTGGTCTCCCAAAGTGCTAGGATTACAGGTTTGAGCCACTGCACCCAGCTGGCAACACTATTTCTAAATACTACTGGGCAGCGGCAAGGGAGCCCGAGGGCACAGCCATCAAGATATTCAGCATCCCCTCCAAGAAAGCAACTGTTGGCACAAGACCATCAGCTATGATGCCAGGATGCCCTCGTGCCACAGGGCTGTGCCTACGCTTATCTCAACAAAACATGTGCTTCCGTGAAGAAGGTCTTTCTGTCCTGGATGGGCCAGCTCTTCCCGAGCACAGCACCTGCACAGACCACCAGCCCTGACTTGACCTCTGGAGAGGAAACTCTAGGTGCAGGAGAGAGACTAAACAACAGAACTCCCAAAAGCATTCCAGTTGCTCCTGCTGGAAACCAAGGCGCGGGACTTGGCTCTGAGGGCACCCAGCTTTGTGGGACAGCAGGGTGCCTGGCTGGGTGGAGGCTGCCTCCCTGAGGGTGCATGCAGGGCTGTCTCACTTCCTGGACATCCCAGGCTGTCCAGGAAATTGCCACCAGTGTCATCTGTTCCAAGTATCCCCTCCATCCCTGCAGGCTAATGCTCTCTGTCCCCTTTGGGCAAAGATCCCACCGGGCAACCTGTTTGTTGTTTTCCTAGGGTTACACAATAACAGTGGGGGCATCACCTCTGAAAGGATACCGTCACTAAGCACACCTACTCCCTGGATGCACAGAGAGGGCCACCCGGGGACACAGCCTGGTTCTGTGGAGCTGGCGAATAGCTGTCTTCTGGACAGTACAATGGGCCTAGCCTGGGAGAAAGAAGCTTCGCTTTTTTTTTTTGAGTCAGGATCTCACTCTGTCACTCAGTGTCACTATCACGGCTCACTGTAGCCTCGACCAGGCTCCTGGGCTCAGGCTATCCTGCCTCAGCTTCCCAAGTAGCTGGGACTACAGGGATGGGCTACCACACTTGGCTAAACTTTAAATTTTTCAGTAGAGACAAGATCTTGCCATGGTGCCCAGGCTGATCTCAAACTCCTGGGCTCAAGTCATGCTCCTGCCTCGACCTTCCAAAGTGCTAGGATTACAGGCGTGAGTCACTGTGCCTAGCCAAATGGAGATTTACTTCTCAAGACTGTTGGAAACCCTTGGAAGCAGGGGCTGAGGCACACAAAGTGTGGGAAGGGAGGAAGAGGCCCCACAGGACACACTGGGGAACCAGAGTTGCCTGAGACAGTTAAACATAGTGCCCGGCCCCGTCCTTCTGGGGAATGAGAATCCTTAGGACAGTGGCTCTTGGCCAGGACACTCCTGTCCCCAGGAGGGATCTGGCGACCTCTGCAGGTATCTTCAACAGCCACAACCTGGGAGAGTCCAGTGGGTGAACCATCTCCCTCCCTGCCAAGAATAACCAACTTCATTTTCCTCTACTTACCTCCAAGGGCATGTGAGAAATTAGCCTGATAAAACAAATGGGCCCCTTCCATTGCCATGAAACTGAACATGAATTATTTGTATGGTTAGAGTTGATCACTCTATTTTGTTAACAAACACTGTAGGAGACTTCCGGCAAGATGGCGACGGGGCAACCCGGTCTGTGAAAACCTCTGCAAAAGAGAATTGCAGTGGGTCTCTGACTCTCGCCCTGGGGGCTACGGACCCCAACATTGCAGCCTGCTCTTCATACGGAGCTCGGCCATTGTCACCGCTGGGGCATCGCAGTGGTCTGGACAGCCGCTGCAGCGCAGACGCCGCCGCCATAGCCACCGCCACTGCAACCAGTAGCACATTGCACCACCTGGGCCGGAGGCGATCCACAACTTCAGTCCTTGAAGCCCCTTCAGGGAAGATCTACTGGGATCGCTGCCACCTCTCCTGCGACCGAGACGTCCTGCCCGCCGTAAGTCTCCTGCTGTCTGCCCTGAGGCAGGCAGCCATCTTGCCATCTTCAGCCTCTGCCGTCCCTGTCCGGCCCCACCCCCTCTGGGGCGAGCAGCTGAGATAGCACCACCTGCTGGCGATTCAAGGTAACAACACCAAAATGGGAGAAACAAGCTTGATAAAGACATAGGCCAGAGTGGTGAACAGAGGATGATCTGAACTGTCCTTCACAGCAGACCAGGGGAAACTGACCCTAACTGCAAACTAATTTACCAGCTTGAAAAGAAAACTAGAAATCAGAGCTGAAAGGACATTGGACTTAAACGAAATGTCTCAGAGTGTGCTTCATTGATTCTGTTAGTTTAAGGACTTAATTCTATTCCTACTGTATTGTATCTTTTTTCCTTTTTTCCTTTTCCTTTTCTTCTCTTTTCTTCTCTCTGTAAACCATATCTCTGTGTAGAGGAATAGCACACTAATAAGGTGGTTGGATAGCTGGTATGTTAGCATCACTATATGTTTTATTTTTGTCTGTATGAGAGTTGGTTCGTCTGTAGCTGTGGCCTGTTGTTTTTATCTGTTTCAGTATAGGCCTCTCTCTCTATTTGTTGGCACACTCATTTGTTTCCCCCCTTACTCCTCTATCCCTCCACCCCCCTCTTCAACCCACTGTGTGCTCCATTCTCTCCCCTCTGCTAACCACATTTTATTTCAGGGAGTGAACCTATAGCCCCACTGCATGGACAGATTCCAAGGCAGTGGGAAGTGGGCTCCAGATTATTCACACACCTGTCAGCGAATACCAGGACCTGCAGATAGATTTTGAATCACAGCTCCCCCCTTAAGTAAATCTCAAAACTGCAAAAAGGACCACCTCCAACCTACAGTGCAACTTCAGAATTGAACAAAGTAAGAGGGCATACATAAAGAATAGGAGATTGAACAAAAAGAAGTAAAACCAATCTCTTTACCCCCGAATAACAGAATTAAAGAAGACAGTGACATGGAGGGAAGGAAAAAGTAGGGAGGGGGAAAAACCGCACAAATGAAGAAAAACCAAAAGAAGAATATAGGTCTCACACAGACCCCTGGAAGATCAGACACTGAGAAACAGATTCTGGACACAACAATGAAGAGCCCTCAGAATGACTGTTTACATGCAACAA
>NW_007068728.1:1840-3059 GCF_000164805.1 Carlito syrichta | reverse complement strand
TTAAAAATGAGGAGAGACAAGAGGGAATAATAGGGAAGGAGCTGATGTCAGAAATGACAGCAGTAAAGAAATACTGTGATGGAAATGAATAACAGACTAATAAGCATGGAAAGCAGAATCAGCCAAGCAGAAGAAAGAATCTCAGAGCTCGAAGACCAAAACACACAACTAACCCAAACAGTCAAAAGCATAGAAAAGAAGCTAAAAAAGACAGAACAAAACCTGCAAGAGATGAATGATCACTTCAAGAGACCCAACCTAAGAGTAATTGGGCTTCCTGAGGCAGAGAGAGAAACATAAGCCACACTGGAACAAACATTTCATGAAATCATTCAAGAAAACTTCCCTCATCTCATCAAGGATGAAAAAAGAGATTCAGAGAATCCCTGCAAGACAACAAATGAGAAGACCAACTCCCAGACACATAATAATTTGCCTAAACAAAGTAGCTATAAAAGAAAAAATCCTAAAGGCAGCAAGAGAAAAAGGCCAGACTACCTACCAGGGAAAACCAATTAGAATAGCAGCAGATTTATCCACAGAACCCCTTCAGGCTAGGAGAGCCTGGAGCCCTATCTTCAAAGTTCTAAAAGAAACAATTTCAACCAAGCATAACCTACCCAGCCAAACTAAGCTTCATTAGTGAGGAAGAATTGAAATCTTTTTCCAGACATTCAATCCCTAAGAACCTACACTGCCACCAGACCACCTCTACAAGAAACACTTAAGAAAGTACTGAACACAGAAGAAAAAGAAAAAAGAAAAACAACATTCTTCACAAGAGTACAGGCAAAAGATTAAAAACACACATGAACCAACTCCAAAACCCAAAGAAAGACAACAAACAAACAGGAACAACTCTGTAAGAACCTTATGACAGGGATCAACTCTTGCATTTCAATTATCAGCCTAAATGTAAATGGACTAAATGCACCACTGAAAAGACATAGAATGGCAAAATGGATAAAATATCATCAGGCAACAATCTATTGCCTTCAAGAGACTCACCTCACTAGAAAGGACACCCACAGACTCAAAGTAAGAGGATGGGAAACAAACTTTCAGGCAAACGGAATACAAAAGAAAGGAGGCGTAGCGATCTTAATTTCAGACAAAATACCCTTCAAGCTATTAAAAATCAAAAAAGATACAGAAGGCCACTACATAATGATAAAAGGCTCAATCCATCAACAAGAAATATCTATCCTAAACAGATATG
>NW_007068728.1:0-698 GCF_000164805.1 Carlito syrichta | reverse complement strand
ATAAGAAAACTTCCTACAAAAAAAAAAGCCCTGGTCCAGATGGTTTTCCAGCAGAATTCTACAAGACATTTAAGGAGGAGCTGATACCAATCCTAGTGAAGGTATTCCAGGCGATTGAAAAAGATGGAACTCTTCCCAAATCATTTTACGAAGCCAACATTACATTGATACCCAAGCCAGGTAAAGATCCAACAAAGAAAGAGAACTACAGGCCAATATCTTTGATGAACATAGATGCTAAAATTCTCAACAAGATCCTAGCAAACCGGATTCAGCAATACATCTCAAAAATCATCCACCATGACCAAGTAGGCTTCATTCCTGGGATGCAAGGCTGGTTCAACATTCGTAAAACCAGAAATGTAATTAAATTTATCAAGAGATGTCAAAACAAAAACCACATGATCATATCATTAGATGCAGAAAAAGCTTTTGATAAAATCCAGCACCCCTTCTTGATAAAAACTCTTGAACATCTAGGCATACGGGGAACATACCTCAAAATAGTAAAAACCATCTATGAGAAATCCACAGGCAGCATACTCCTAAATGGACAAAAATTGGAACCAATTCCCCTGAAAACTGGAACTAGACAAGGATGCCCACTCTTACCCCTACTGTTCAACATAGTATTGGAAGTCCTGGCTAGAGCAATCAGAGAAGAGGAGGCAATCAGGGATATCCAAATAGGAAAAGAG
>NW_007068727.1:0-758 GCF_000164805.1 Carlito syrichta | reverse complement strand
TGGAAAGAGCTGTGTGAGAAGTGTGCTGCACTGTGAGGTTCTGGCACTGAGTGTGCGTGCTGTCATTCCTCCTTCCCACTTGTTCCCTTTCGTGTATCTTACGCTCTACAGGGTGACTGCTTTGGCGTGCGGCTTGTCAACCTCTCCCATGCGGGAATGCTCATCTCCCCTCTGCCACAATGAGGGATCTGAGACATTCACAGTTACTTGTGGGAAGGCATTATGTGTGACCCGGGGGAATTCTGAATTGCTCTTTCTTGTCACCTTCTCCTGTCAGGGAAAGCAATGTGACTGTGGATTGCTGGTGGGAGTGGCCTTTCTTAGGCCAGGGGTGCGTGGGCACCTTCCTGGCTTAAGTCTGTGCCCAATGTGTGCTGCAGTGTCACCTCTTTGCTGTGACTATTATTCTTCATTGCCGCCTGCTGTAATACCTCATTCTCACTCTTTCCCCTTGATTTGTGTTCCTTTCCATAGAGGGCCTTTGCGTACGAGCGTGAAACCTCCGTGTTTCACGGAGAGAAATCTGCAAGACATAGTGCCGCAATGAGTGACACAAGTGCTCCACAGTCACGAGCAGGAGAGCATTATGTGTGGATGGGGAGAATTCTAAGTTGTTTTTCCCTATGGCGTTTAAACCTAATAAGGACTACCAAGGCTGTGCCGTTTTCATTGCCGAGTAAGCACGGAGAGCCTCTGTTACACTGGGGGTGATGGTGGGTCCTCCTGGGGACACGCTATTGAAGCCTGCGCTGCACTGC
>NW_007068726.1:0-741 GCF_000164805.1 Carlito syrichta | reverse complement strand
TTTGTGGTGTTGTGTCAAGGACCGAAATGGAATGTGAATAAGATGGTGGCATTCCTTTGGGAGTCTACGAAGTAATTATGAAGCAGGGAGCCCAGGCAAACCTTCTCTACAGTTACAGCTATCGTATTACATTCTGGGACAGGGCAGGTATTTATTAAGTAGGCAGGGTGAACAGCAGATACGGTTTGGTGGAAAATGTCATGCATTGTGACTAGTCAAGGGTAGAACTGAAGACACACCCAAGGGTGTCTGGTAAGTGGACTTCTGAAAACTGATATAAACGACTGGACATGGGACTTCGCGGAACTCTTTGAAAACATAAAGCGTTTCTGGGTTTGAAGAGTTTGCATTATTTTCTAAATTTCCACTTTGATTTCTGAAAAATGGAGTCACTTTCCTCACAAGTGGATACAATATGTATGTTAGATGCCAGAATCTCAGTGGGACCACTAAAAATGTTAGGTTGAGAATCCTGGTAGGGGACTTTAAAATGTTAGATCAGACCCACCGGTGTTGTGGTGCGCAATCCAGTGACTCTTGAAAGATGCAAAGAATTGTACAGAAGTTAGATAGCATGATATAGTTTTTTAGAAAGTAAATTAGAGAGAAGAGAGAGGAGATTCACCTCCCCGATGTAGGAGGGGAGGTCAAAATTAGGAAACATGGCTACAATCGCTCAGAGAGACGTGACCAGACTGTAGCTTAGCAAAGGAAGATTCACTGCTGTGTAAAGTTGAATGT
>NW_007068725.1:8259-9554 GCF_000164805.1 Carlito syrichta | reverse complement strand
AAAAAAAAAAAAAAAAGCAGGCCGGGCTCAGTGGCTCAGCCTGTCATCCCAGCCCTTTGGGAGGCTGAGGCAAGAGGACTGTCTGAACCTGCGGGTTCGAGACCAGCCCGGTCAACTTGACAAGACCTCATCTCAACAATAAATCACCAAAACTAGCCAGGTGTGGTAGCACGTGCCTGTAGTTCCAGTTACTTGGAAAGCTGAGGTGGAAGGATGGCCTGAGCAGGTCAAGGCTGCAGTGGCTGTGAGTGTGCCACGGCCCTCCAGTCTGGGCAACAGAGTGCGACTCCAACTGAAAAAATAATAATAAAAAAAAAACAGGGAGAAGGGCTGGGACAGGAGCTCTCAGTCCAGAAAGGATCCCCCGTCACAGGCATGGCGTGTAGGCGGTGTTCCTTCCTGTGGAGCTTTCTGGGCCAAGGAGCCGGCCCTGGGCCCGGTCTTCAAGGCCCTCCTGCTCAGGCTATTTCTGTGGCTCCGGGCTGTCCAGAGCAGGGGCTGGCGTCCTGTGAGCGTGGCACGTGCTTACGAGGACAGGCACGCTGGCTGCAGGGAGTCTGTGACGGCCGCTCTCTGCCCCCTCTAGAGGTCTCGGTGTCACCCAAGCCCTTCTGCCCTGGGTCCAGCCCTTGCCGGACCTCTCCACTGAGCTGTGTAGCCTTTAATGAAAGGCGGCAAAAGGTGCCGCCAGGTACCGTCGGGCAGGTTGTTCACTGTGTAAGTGGTATTTACCGACCTACGACTCTACGCCAAGCATGCCGAGCGCTTTGCCGATAGTGAACCGAGTTTGATCCTCGCGCTGGGAATGCCTGTCCTGGCTGAGGACGCAGGAGCCCCGGGAAGTTCTGACGCCCTCAGTCCCGTACTCCCTTCCAAGCTGTGTGTGGCGAGCCCCACGGGCACCTGGCCTCCAAGACCACCCAGAGCCCAAGACCACCAGAGCTGGGGCTCGGCTGCGGGAGGGACAGCGGGTGGACCCTTGGGTCCGGGCGCCAGGACCCGGGCCAGCCTCGCGGCCTCTGCGCCCATGCAAGCTGCTGGGCCTCCCTGGCCCCGACTGTACTCACCTGCAGAACGGGCCGCGGGATGTCCTGGGCCGTCGTGAGCGTGAGATGACGGGACACAAGCACAGGGTTCAGCCAGGCAGAGACACCCAAGTCCTGCATCGGTGGCCCTTTCTGTCCGTGAGGGCAGGGTGTGGCCGCCTCCCTCCTGGCAGTGCCCGGTGCCAGGTGTGGAACCTGGCCCATGGCATCAACCAACACTTTCCCTTTTTCTCCTTTTTTTTTTTTTTG
>NW_007068725.1:1709-8180 GCF_000164805.1 Carlito syrichta | reverse complement strand
CCTCAGCCTTCCAAGTAGCCGGAATTACAGGCATGCGCTACCACGCCCGGCTGATTTTTTGGTTTATTGTAGAGATGAGGTCTCGCTGCGCAGGCGGGTCTCGAACCCGCGGGCTCAGGCAGTCCACTCACCTCAGCCTCCCAAAGGCGCGGGATGACAGGCTGAGCCGCCGAGCCCGGCTCCTTTTTCTCCTTTTGCGACAGGGTCTTGCTCTGTCACCCAGGCTGCAGCACAGTGGTGTGGTCACAGCTCACCGTGGCCTCCAACTCCTGGCCTCAAGCGATCCTCCCCCCCCAGCCTCCCAGGGAGCTGGGACTACAGGCATGTGCCACCATGCCTGGCTCTTTTTTTTTTTTTGTGAACATGGGGTCTTGCTATGTTCCCCAGGCTGGTCTCGAACTCCTGGTCTCCAGCGGTCCTCCTGCCTCAGTCTCCCAAGGCGCTGGAATTGCAGGCGTGAGCCGTGGCGCCCAGCCAGTAGATCTTTTTTGAAGGAATGAATGGACAAAGCGATGAGTACACGAACAAGTGCTCCTTAGCGCCGAGCGTGGGCACCATCCTGGGTCCGCCTGGAAGTCGCCAGCCGCCCCCCAGCCGCGGCCGCAGCGCCAGAGGCCCACGCTGGGCAGGGGTCATGCTCTGGCTGGGCTGTCCTGTCCCGGAGCGGGATCCCAGGAAGCCCCAGCAACTTGGCCCCGGGGCCGCCGGGGCAGGCGGGGAGTCCAGGCCTCTCCCACTGCAGCCTCCGGGGCCTGCCCTCCCCACCGGGCCCGTCCTCCTGCCTCCGCCCTGCCTCTGCCTGTCTCTCCTTTCACATGGGGCCGCCTTCCCCCTCTGCGGCCTCTGGGGCCACGGCTCCCGCTACATTCCATTCACAAAAGCAACCGGGCCCTGAGCGCATCCCGGGGAAAAGCGGGTGGAAACGTGGCCAGCCCAGCCGCCCATCTGCTGGGGGACTCCGGGCACGGTGGCCGCCGTGTGGGGGTGAGCGGGGGACACAGAGGGGCTGGAATCCAGCAGCGGAGCCACTGCTCCCACATGTCCTCTCCCCCAGGGCTGCCAGGGACCGTCGGGCAGGTTGTTCACGTGGCAAGGGCGCTGGGCTCCTTCTGAAAAGCCGTGCGCCCTGCCAGAAGCCGTCTGCCCAGCAGGGACCTCTCTCCTCACAGGCACAAAGGTGCCTCCTGGGCTAGCGGTCTCGCTCCAGTGTCTTGACTTTTCTCTTCAGGGGGAGAGATGAGGTCCTGCTGTTGCCGAGGCTGGTCTTGAACTCCCGGGCTCACGCCACCCTCCTACTCTGACCTCCCAAGGTGCTGGGATTACAAGCGTGCTCCACCGTGCCCGGTCCTTTATCTTGACTTCTAATATGCCCAAAACAAAGCTTGCTCAGTGTGACTCCCTTGCTCCAAGACGCCCCATGGCTCCCACTGACCTATGGGATAATAGTCAGCATGCTCAGGTTGCTGGGCCTTGACTGCTGGGCTCTGCTGTGGGATTCCATGTGCGGTCCCCCCCCCCACAGATGGTCTTTATGTCTCGAAATGCGGCAGGCATGCAGAAGGGGGCACAAAGCGCCTTCACCAGATACAGATGCCCGAACCCTCACAGCCCCCCATGAGGCAGCCACTGGTGCCATCCCGTCTTCCAGGTGGGGACACTGAGGCACAGAGACGGTGTGTCGCAGGCCTGAGGTCACACAGCGAGGTGGCAGGGGCGAGATCGGAGCCCGGGCCTCCGGCTGCACAAGCCCATGGAGGCCTCTGCCGTCCTTTCCGGCCTCAGGACCGCTGTGCCGGGCCCCTCTCGCCTCCACCTCCTGGGTGTGGACACTGAGGCCTGGGGGGTCGCCGGCTTGGCCAGGGCTCCAGGGCCAGCACAGAGGAGGCCATGCCCTCCCTCCACACTGTCCCCCGCACACAGGAGGCGCTCCATCGATGCCCGTTTGAGTGAAGGTTTAGGAGTATGAAGCCACACCGGCGGCCTTGCCCCCTCGGGTGGGCGTGTCTCTCAGTTTCAACTCCCAGCCGGGGGTGGCGGCTCACATCTGTCCCCCCAGCGCTTTGGGAGGCCGAGGCGGGAGGATCGCTGGAGCCCAGGAGGTCGAGGCCGTGGTGGGCGTGGTCGTGCCCCTGCACCCCAGCCTGAGTGACAGGGTGAGGCCCTGACGCGAAAAGCAAACAAAAAAATGAGATGCGATGGATCCCAGGCCGTTTCGTGAGGGGCCAGGGGCGGGGCCGTCCCTCCTCTCTGGCCGTCCTCCCTGCCTTCCCTCGGGGCCAGGGGAGACCCGAAGCCTCGGCCTCCCTCTGCCGGCCTGGCCCGCATCCGCGGACCCTGCAAGCAGGGGGCCACCTGTGGAGCCAGGGTGGAGACCCCGGCCCCAGCCTCGCTGCCCTGAGAAGTGACTTTGCTGCGTGCCTCAGTCTCCCCACCGGGAGCGCGGCGGGAGCCACCGACTTTTCCCGGCGTGCCGAGGGGTCCAAGGGCACACAGTAGGCGCGCAATCCTGGCTCTCCTTCTCCGTCTTCACGCCGAGGCTTCTTGGTGCCGGGACCCTCAGACTCGCCAGCAGCAGGCGCGGCGATAATTGGCCCCGGAGCCGCCGATTCCCAGGCGACCGTGCAGACAGGGTGTGTGTGGAGGCCACAGGGAGGCGTTTTCGGTGGTCAACTCAGGCGCGGGCCACACCAGGCCCACCCCCGCCCCCACGCGCTTCCTCGCAGGCGAGGACCTGGCTTGCTGCCTCCTGGGGGGTCAGGGGACACGGAATTATTTTGCTGCCGAGAAGGCAGCGCTGGGAGCGGCTCCTGTAAGGAGCCAGTGCTTCTTCCCCAAGGCCAAGGTCGAGGCCGGGTCGGGCCGCCTCGGTGCCCGCACCCACCCGCCTTCCGTCCTGCCCCGTGACCCGGGGTCCCTGATTTTGGGGACAGGAGGAGGGAGAGGCTGAGAGGGAAACGGGGTGGGGGGGGCCTGGGGCTGGCGGGCCTAGAACATTCTACAGCGTGGAAGCCAAAAAATTCCCGAAGCAGCATTCCGCGGCTTCTTGCCTGCCAGAGGAGGAAGAGGATTTCCTTCCCGGCCGCGTCTGGGGGCTCCGGGGAGAGCGCCCGCCCGTGGCTGCCCCGGCCGGAGGGGCGGGGTGGGGGCAGGAAGCGGGTCGGGACTCGGGGCGGCTCCAAACTCGGAGAAGGTCGGGGCCAGAATGTCAGCCCAGGCAGACTCTCGGGACTGAGTGTTCCCCGGGGGAGCAGCCTCCGCTCCTCGGTGGATAAACTGAGGCCCCAAGACGCCTCTGCTCTGCAGAGCAGGCTTCCAGGAGAGCTGCCGGTGGGACGCACACTCCGCCGCGTGCCGCGCACCCACCGTGTCACAGACTCCAAGTGTGTGTGTCACCGTGTCACAGACTCCAAGAGGCAGGCCCAGGCTCGGGGACAGACAAGCAGCAGCGTGGGCGCCGCCTCTCCCCCGGAGGCAAGCTGCGCCGTGTCAGTCCCCAACAACAGGGGCAGCCAGCATGGGCAGCGTCAGGTCGGGGCTGAGCCAGAGGCCCGGGGAATCCACGGTCTCCACGACAGTCACCAGGAGCAGCCAAGACAATCGCACTGACTTTGCTAGAACCATCCCCCTGCTGCCGTCGGACAGGAAACTGACATCATCGATATCCACACAGCCCATCTCTCGAGTCTCTGATGCTGTCATAAAAATACAAAGATGCTTCCAGAGAATGAAGATGGGCACAGCTTGCCTGTTGGAGAGGGTTCCTTGCACAGTGTACAACCTGAGCAACTGAACACAGGACCCTGAGGAGTAACTGGATTTGAGCCTGGGTGCCACCAACTTGACCTCTAATGATTTGGCCCCTTGATCAAGCCTCTAATCACTGAAGACTGGAAGCATGGAAGGATCAGAAAGGGACAGTCCCTTGGACCTGGGTGGGGGCTCGGATACCCTTGAAGGAGTATTTACAGAACACAGAGCTGGGTGGGGCCGCGGGATGCCAGAGCGAGCTGGAGGGAGGGGTGGAGGGGCTGGGTTTTGGCGCCACGTGTGTGCACGTGTATCTGTGCTGAGTGTGTGCCCTGTGTATGGAGAAGGCTGGGCCAGCCTTTGGGTGGAGACCCCTCACTCGGATGTCGGGGGCCCAGACGGACTCACCTACCCACCCCTCATTGTGGATCGGCGGCAGCTTCTTGTCAGAGAAACTGGGCAGGGCCAGAGGGCCCACAAGCATTTATTGAGTACCTGCTGTGTACCAGGTGCCCTTGGTGCCTCGCCCATGCCCCCAGAGGGCCGTACTAATCCCGCGATCAGAGTCCTGGTGGGACGCTCCCCCCCACCCCCTGCCTGCCACTCTCCCGGGGCCGTCCCCTGGACACAGGTACCCTGGAGGCCTCCGAGAGTCCCGGCTCGCCGTGGCCTTTTCTCCTGGGCCGCCTCCTTCTCCTCCTGCGGGGAGACCCAGGCTAGAGGCGGCCCCGGGGCCGAGGGAAGGCGCCGGAGCGGCCTGGACATGACTGTGGCCTCCGTCCCTGGCGGGCACTCGCTCACTGCTGCTCACTCGTTCCAGAATCTTCCCCCAACGTGTCTTTGTGGGACTCTTTCCTCTGCCCTCTCTCCCCTTCCCCTACTGGGAATCTATTTTTCTTATTTTTATTTTTTAAGTTTTTAGACACAGGCTCTCGCTCTGTGGCCCGGGCTGGAGGACAGTGGTATGGTCGTAGCTCACTGCAGCCTTGAACTCTTGGGACTCCTCCCACCTTGGCCTCCCAAGTAGCTGGAACTACAGGAGGGCGCCACCACACCTGGCTAATTTAAAAAAATTTTTTTGTAGAGACAAGGTCTCGCTTGGTTGCCCAGGCTGGTCTTGAACTCCTGGCCTCAAGCGATCCTCCCACCCCAGCCCACTTAATTGCCGGGATTACAGGTGTGCAGCACCGTATCCGGCCTCTGCGGAGACTCTAAATCCCACCTGTCCCTCCAGGCTCAGCCCAAGGCCACCTTCTCCGGGCTACGGCGGGCCAGCATGGCTGCCAGTTTGCTGAGGTCCAGCTCCGGGGTGTGGCTCGGTCTCAGGGTGGTCTGGCAAATCCCCAAGGATGAGGCCACACACAAAGCCCCAGAGGGTCTCCGTCCGGCGGGGGACTTCGTGGAGCAAAGGGCCCAGGGCCTGGGTTCGAATCCTAACCTGCCCGCTGGCTGAATGGCCTCGGCGGGTCCTCCGTGCTCTGCGTCTTCACCTTTCAGTGCAGCAGGGAGCGGCCCCAGGCCCGGCCTCCTCTCCCCTTCTCCCTCCAGCCCCACTGCTGGGGACTTCTGCGGTGCCTTCCGTGCTCCGAACGCCGAGTCACGGGCGCAGCTTCCCGCCTCCTCCGGGAAGCCTCCCCCTCCCCATGGGAGGGCCATGCTCTCCTGAGTGGGCACGGGGGCCACGCAGGCCTCGGCCGCTCTCTTCCCAGGGCTGGGCCTGGCAGACGCGTGACTGCAGGAGGCAGAGCCGATGCCACCCCCTTCCGTCCCCCACGGGTCTGGACCCCGCACGGTGCCAAGCTCAGGGACGGCTGCAGGTGAGGAGCCACGGCCCAGGACGCCATGGAGCCAGGCCACTGCGGCCCGTTCCCAAGGCCCCCACACAATGGCCCGTGTCAACGTCGCCAGCGAGAGCCCTTGTCATCGAGGACAATGCTTAGCGCTCGGTCCCCAGGGATACCCGGGGTCTCTGGAGGCGGAGATGGCGCCCAGCGCCCTGGCCATGTGCCACCGGGCTGCCTGCCGAGGCGGGGCCCACCTGGCGACTTCTTCCTGCCAGCTGCCGGCTCGGGATTCCGGACACGCCTTTCCTGCGGCCACCCCCTCTCCGTCCGGTGCCGCCCACTGGCCTGGCAGCTCCGTGTTCTGCCTGCCGCCACCCCCCCCCGGGGCGGCTCCCTTTGGCTTTGGCAACAGCGGCGTCCACCGTGGTGCCCATGGGCATAACAGGCCACCCACGGTCACTCAGCAGTCCCGGCAGCGTGTGTCATCATCCCTGCTTCATGGATGGGGAAACTGAGGCGCCAAGCCGTTAAGTGACTGACAGGGTCACACAACCAGGGGCGAGGCGAGATGAGCCTGAGCATATCTGCCCCTCCATGGGAGTGTCCACCACTGGGCCCCTCCTGCCTGGGCCAGCCAACCCAGGACTCAGTGGGCTTCAGTACCCCCCAGGCCGTATCCGTGACCACGTGGTTGGTGAGGCCCAGAATGAGACTGGCACCAGAGGGCACAGCCCTCCGTCAGGTCCAGCAGCAAATCTCCCACGGGGACCGGAGGGCCTGGATGGCTTTTGCCCACGGGGCAGTTCCTGGCGCAGAGACAGAGGCCGTGGTGTCCCTTCGTCCCCAGCTCCTCCCGGAGGCCGGGTGCACGTGTCACACCCACACCTGGCTGCAGATGTCTCCTCGGAGCTGGGGGGAGAGGAGGGCCGGGTAGGATGGG
>NW_007068725.1:0-824 GCF_000164805.1 Carlito syrichta | reverse complement strand
CAAGGTCACCGGCGCCAGGGTGGTCCCCCGCCCCCACCCGTTCCCGAGCACCCGCACCCACGGGGCCCCCTGCACTGGCCGGCGCCGCCCCCTCTCTCCCGGAGCCAGTTTGCATGCTGCCCCGGCCGGCGGGCGGGCCTGACAGGTCCCGGCCCCACACTGGACCCCGACCTCCGGCCGGTCCAGCAGTCCAGGCGGCCCCGCACGTCCCTCCAGTGAGGATGCTCAGGGGGACGTTTCCCGCCTCCGTCCGCCTAGAAGAGTCTTGGGGAAGGATTCGATTGGTCCCGCTTAGGTCACATGCCCAGCCCCGCGCCAATCACAGTGGGCGGGAGAATGGGGACCTGCACCAATCACAGTGGGCGGGAGAACGGGAAACTGATTATCCAGGACTGGTTAGGGGAAGGATTTGATTGGTCCCGCTTAGGTCACATGCCCAGCCCTGCGCCAATCACAGTGAATGGGAGAAGGGGAAACTGCACCAATCACAGTGAGAGGGAGAATGGGACACTGATTGGCCAGGACTGATTATGGGGAAGGATTAGACTGGGCCTCCCTAGGTCACATGCCCAGCTCTGTGCCAATCACAGTGAACGAGGGAAGGGGACACTCGTCGGCCAGGACTGATTATGGGGAAGGATTTGATTGGGCCTCCCCAGGTCACATGCCCAGTGCTGCACCAATCCCAGCGGCTGGGAGAAGGAGACCCCGGTCGCCCGGGCCGGTTCCGCGTTTTCCCTTGTTGCCGTGGCGCAGGGGCGAAATACTGGGGCGGGCACCCGCCCTCCAGCCTCCAGGCAGGACTGGAGAGGCCCCTGCCCCAG
>NW_007068724.1:0-835 GCF_000164805.1 Carlito syrichta | reverse complement strand
CACCTGGATAGCCAGCTGATTTAACAAGCTGACATAACTAGCTAGCCAGCTGGCTAGCCAACTGACTTAACTAGGTCACTACGTAGTCAGCCAGTTGGCTAGCCAGCTGATTTAACTATCTGTCTTAACTATCTGGCTTGCTTTCTATTCAGGTGAATTAACTAGCTTGCCACATAGCTAGCCATCTGGCTATCCAGCTGAATTAACTAGGTGACTTACATGCTAGCCAGCTGTCTAGCCAGCTGACTGAACTAGCAAGCTATGTAGCTAGGCAGCTGCCTTCTCAGCTGACTTAACTAGGTGACTTAACTAGCTAGACAGCTGGCTAGACAGCTGACGAAACTATCTAGCTACCTAGATTGCAAGATGGCAAGGCAGCTGTCTTAACTAGGTGACTTAACTAGGTAGCCAGCTGGCTAGCCATCTGACTTAATTGCCTAACTACCTAGGTAGACAGCTGATGTAACTAGCTGAAATATCTACTGAGGCAGCTGGCTACCCATCTGATGTAACCAACTTTTTAACTAGCTATCCAGCTGGCTAGACAACTGACTTAACCAGCTTTTTAACTAGCTATCCAGCTGGCTAGACAACTGACTTAACTAACTAGACAGCTGGTTAGCCAGCTGATTACACTAACTGACTTTACTAGCTTGCCAGCTGTCTAGCCAGCTGACTTAATTTCCTAGCTACCTAGATAGCCAGGAGCCCAGCCAGGTAACTTAACTAACTGACTAAGCAAAGTAGCCAGCTAGCTAACTTAGTAGCCAGGTACCTAACTTAACTAGCTACCTACCTAGCTAGAAAGAGTGATATCTAGCTGACTTAACTATCT
>NW_007068723.1:0-307 GCF_000164805.1 Carlito syrichta | reverse complement strand
ATGAGTGAGAATATGTGATACTCAGATCTTTGTTTCTGTGAGAGATCGCTCAGTATTATAAACTCTAGTTCCATCCAGATTGCTGCAAAATTCATGATTTTGTTCTTTTTTATGGCTAAGTAGTATTCCATTGTGATATGTACCACATTTTTTAAATCCAGTCCTCTTTTGATGGACAGCATGGTTGGTTCCAGGTTCTTGCTGTGAACAATGCTGTGATAAACATACATGTGCAGGTATCTTTTTTATAGAGTGGTTTGAGTTCTTCAGGGTATATTTCCAGTAGGGGGATTGCAGGGTCATATGG
>NW_007068722.1:0-547 GCF_000164805.1 Carlito syrichta | reverse complement strand
ATGGAATATTTTTCCACTTGTTTGTGTCAACTTTGATTTCTTTGAGCAGTGTTTTGTAGTTTTCCTTGTAAAGGAATTTCACGCCTCTGGTTAGGAAGATGCCAAAGTATTTCATTTTTTTGTGGCTATTGTGAATGGAATTGTGTTTTTTATTTGGGTTTCTGTTTGTTTATTATTGATGTAGAGAAATGCGATTGTCTTTTGTACATTTATTTTGTATCCTGAGACTTTGCCAAAGGTCTTTAACAATGTTAGGAGGCTTTTGACAGATTCTCTTGGGTTTTCAGGGTACACAATCATATCATCTGCAAAGAGAGATAATTGACTTCCTCTTTTCCTATTTGGATACCCCTGATTGCCTTCTCTTCTCTGATCGCTCGAACCAGGACTTCTAATACTATGTTGAACGGGAAGTGTGAGAGTGCACATCCTTGTCTTGTTCCAGTTTTCAGGGGAAATGATTCTAATTTTTGTCCATTTAGGAGTATGCTTGCTGTGGGTTTCTCGTAGACGGCTTTTACTATTTTTGAGGTATGTTCACAATATG
>NW_007068721.1:0-360 GCF_000164805.1 Carlito syrichta | reverse complement strand
TAACAAACTCGTTAAACAACTAGTTAAGCCAGCTAGTTATCTCGTTCACCAGCTAGTTAATATAGGTAGGTAACTCATTAACCAACTCGTTAAGTCAGCTAGCTATCTTGTTATCCAACTAGTTAAGTCAGCTAGCTAAGTCAATTATCTAACCAGTTAGCTAGCTAAGTCAGTTAGCTAGCTAGCTAAATATTTAAGTCAGCTACTTAAATCTGCTACCTAACTAGTTAATTAATTTGTTAAGTTATTTATTCAGCTAGTTATATAGTTAGCTAACTATTTCGGGTATTTAAGAAAGCTAGCAAACTAGTTAAGTCAGCTAGTAAGTCAGCTAGCTAAGTAGTTAAGTCACCTACTTAA
>NW_007068720.1:0-934 GCF_000164805.1 Carlito syrichta | reverse complement strand
CCCCCTTCAGATGACCAGTGTTGTCTCATTCTTTGTGTGTGTGTTTGAGTCTCACTCTGTAACCTAGACTCGGGCAATCCTTCCACCTCAGCCTTCCAAGTACCTAGATCTCCAGGCATGTGCTACCATGCCTGGTTTATTTTTGATTTATTGTAGAGACGATGTTTCACCGAGTGGCCCGGCTGATCTTGACCTCCTGGGCTCAGGCACTCCTCTGTCCTAGGCCTCCAAAAGTGCAGGGATGACAGGCTGAGCCACGGCACTCGGCCTTTATCTCATCTTTATGTCCATAGGTACATAGTGTTTAGCTCTCTCATATAAGTGAGAGAATGTGGTATTTGGTTTTCTTCTGCATTAACTTGCTTAGGATTGCGGCATCCGGCTGCATCCACGTTGTTGCGAGAGACGTGACTTGATTCTTTATGGCTGTGTAGCATTCCATGGTGTATTTGTGTTATGTTTTCTCTGATGCGATCCGTTGCTGATGAGCACCTAGATTGATTTCATGTGTTTTCTACTGTGAATACTGCCACCACATACGTTTGTGTGGCAGGTATCTTTTGGTGAAAGGATTTACGTTTCATTGGATGTATGCCCAGTATTGGGATTGCTGGGTTGCGTGGTGAATCTGTTTTTAAATCTTTCAGCAAACTCCAAAACTGCTTTGCAAAGGACTGAACTAGCTTTCGTTCTGACCAACAGTGTGTGAGTGATACTTTTCTGCACAACCTCATCAACATCTGACATTTTTTGACTTATTGACAATAGCCGTCTTACTGGTGAGAGATGATATCTCATTGGGAATTTGGTCTGCATTTCTCTGATGATTATCGATGTTAAATATTCTTTTCATTTGTTTGCTAGCTGCTTGTTTCCTATTTTAAAATGTCTGTCGATGTTCTTAGCTCACTTTTTTAATGAAGTTGATTTTTTT
>NW_007068719.1:0-791 GCF_000164805.1 Carlito syrichta | reverse complement strand
GAAGAATTAAGGGTCTTCTATGAAGAAAACCGTCAAGTGTCAATGTCTAGCGTTGAGTCATTTATGAGGAGAGGACGCCCAGATTTTCTTTGCTGACTTTTTTACCTGCTTGTCTTTTCTCTTATAGACAGTCCATAGAGGTCTTTCTATATCACCTCTGAGTGAGGACTGGTGGTTTAAAAATATTTTTTATTTAGTTTTGCCAGGTGCAGTGGCTCATGCCTGTGATCCCAGTACTTTGGGAAGCTGAAGCGGGAGGATTGCTTGAGCTCAAGAGTTCAAGACAAGCCTGGGAAATAGAGAGACTTCATTGCTACAAAAAAATTAAATAGCTGGATATGGTGTCATGTGCTTGTAGTTCCAGCTACTTGATCAGCCAAGGCAGAAGGATTGCCTGAGCCCACGGGGACTGAGGCTGTGGTGAGCCGTGATTGTGCCACCGCACTGCAGCCTGAGTGACAGAGTGAGAACTTGACTCAAAAAAAATTTTTTTTTTCTTGGTGTTATTGTGAATTGAGATTGTTAAATAGTTACACTGAACTTGACTTTGTTATATGTTTTCAGGGATACTGTTTTTATTGATTTGGGATCTGGATACTTAGTATATCCATGTGTTTATCCATCTAGTTATCCCTCCATTCATCTATTCATCTGCTCATTATAGCTATTGCCAAAATGAATTGAGGTGGTTTATAAGAAAAGTATAGGGATGGGATTAACAGTAGCAAATATCTGTCGGGGGATGGGAAAACACTTCTTATCTACAGGGTGCCTGAATGAAACGTCATTGT
>NW_007068718.1:0-905 GCF_000164805.1 Carlito syrichta | reverse complement strand
CATAATCCTGCACCTTTGGGAGGCTGAGGTGAGTGGATTGCTTGAGCCCGCGGGTTCGAGACCCGCCTGGGCAGCGAGACCTCATCTCTACAATAAATCAAAAAATCAGCTGGGCGTGGTAGTGCATGCCTGTAATTTCGGCTACTTGGAAGGCTGAGGCGGAAGGATCGCCGGAGCCCAGCAGGTCGAGGCTGCGGTGGCCGGGAGCGGCCGCTGCACTCCAGTCTGGGCGGCAGAGTGAGACTCCAACTCAAAAAAATAATAATAATAATATTGGCTATCTCGTGATGAATCCAGCCTGATTACCTTCGTCTTGAGGCGACTAACTCATAAACCTGGAAGGGCCCCAGACGACAGTCCTAGTCCGACTGAGCCAGCCCATCTCTTGCAGACACGGGATGCAGCAGTGGCGAGCGGCCGGCCAGCCCCGGTGCCGAGGGACCTGGGAGAGGCTGGGGCAGTCCACAGCCTCGTCTTCATCTAGCGTCCCTGTCCCCTCGCTGCCCCACCTCCCTCTTCCCAAAGCCTCCAGGGATGGTGGGGAGGCCCGGCGAGGGGGGTCCCCCAAGCGGGGAGGAGGCGGCAATTTGGGGACCGAAGGGGCAAGCCTTGTCATCATGTTGACGCTGAAGATAGCTGTATGCTCCCGCTGGGTGTCGGCAGAGTTGCAGCCTTGTGACATCTCCCTCTGCCAGTCAGGCTTCCGGGATTTCATCTCCTGAACACTCTCCAGGCCTCTGCCCTCTTCTTGAAGTCCACTTTGCTTGTTAAATGAACTCTCCACCTCCCTCCCTTTTTTATTTAAATAAAATTTAAATATATATATATTATTTGTTTGTTTTTATTTTTATTTTATTTTATTTATTTATTTTTTGAGTTGGAGTCTCACCCTGTCGCCCAGACTG
>NW_007068717.1:0-3712 GCF_000164805.1 Carlito syrichta | reverse complement strand
TTATGGTAGGAAGTTTTCTTATTACGTGGTCGATTTCCTTGATTGTTTTTGGTCTATTTACGGTCTCAATTTCTTCAATCTCCTGGAATACCTTCAGTAGGATTGGTATCAGCTCCTCCTTGAGTGTCTTGTAGAATTCTGCTGAAAAGCCATCAGGACCTGGGCTTTTTATGGTAGGAAGTTTTCTTATTACGTGGTCGATTTCCTTGATTGTTTTTGGTCTATTTACGGTCTCAATTTCTTCTTGTTCCAACCTAGGTAGGTTGTGTGATGTCAGAAAATACTCCATTTCCTTCTGGTTTTCAAGTTTGTTTCCATACAAGTGTACGTAGTAGTCTCTAATGATCTTTTATATTTCTTCAGGGTCAGATGTGACTTCATTTTTGTGTTTCTCATTATGCTTATTTGGTTTTTTTCTCGTTTTTTCTTGGTCAGTCTAGCTAGGGGACCATCAATCTTGTTTACCCTTTCGAAGAACCAGCTTTTTATTTCATTGATTTTTTGTATTATCTTTTTGTCTTCTATGTCCTGGATTTGGGCTTTTATTTTGGTGATCTGGATTCTTCTGCTGAAATTAGGGTTTTTGTGGTCTTGCTTTTCCAGCTTCTTTAGGTGGCTTGTTAGGTTGTCAATTTCTGTTCCTTCCATTTTCCTCATATGTGTTTGTAGGGATATAAATTCCCCTCTTATTACAGCTTTTAAAGGCATCCCAGAGATTTTGGTAAGATGTTTCTTTATTTTCATTTGTTCCAGGTATCTTTTGATCTCTATTTTGATGTCATCATTGACCCAGGAATTATTTAGCATCATGCTGTTTAGTGTCCATGTCTTTGTGGGTTTTGGGGGGACTTTGTTGGTGTCAATGTTTATTTTTATTCCACTGTGGTCCGAGAAGGTGCAGGGTAGAATTTCAGTCCTTTTAAATTTGCTTATACTTGATTTGTGTCCAATTATGTGGTCGATCTTAGAATATGTTCCATGTGGTGATGAGTAGAATGTGTGTTCTGTGATCTTTGGATGGAGTGTTCTATAGGTATCAATTAAGTCCATTTGGTCCAGAGTCTCATTGAGGTTCCGGAACTCCTTGCTGATTTTTTGTCCTGATAATCTGTCTAAGGTTG
This sequence comes from Carlito syrichta, assembly GCF_000164805.1. NCBI lineage: Eukaryota > Metazoa > Chordata > Mammalia > Primates > Tarsiidae > Carlito > Carlito syrichta. The sequence continues at coordinate 2,591 of NW_007068717.1, read as the reverse complement.
TGAGTGGTGTATTAAAGTCCCCAGTTATTATGGTGTTAGAGTCAATGTCTTTTTTTAGTTTTCCTAGAAGTTGCTTTATGAATGTTGGCGCACCTATGTTGGGTGCATATATGTTTAGGATAGATATTTCTTGTTGATAGAGTGAACCTTTTATCATTATGTAGTGGCCCTCTGTATCTTTTTTAATTTTTGACAGCTTAAATGGTATTTTGTCTGAAATTAGGATCAAGACTCCTCCTTTCTTTTGTGTTCCATTCGCCTGAAAATTTGTTTCCCATTCTCTTACTTTGAGTCTGTTTATGTCCTTTCTAGTGAGATGGGTCTCTTGAAGGCAGTATATTGTTGCCTGGTGATATTTTATCCATTTTTTCATTCTATGTCTTTTCAGTGGTGCGTTTAGTCCATTCACATTCAGACTAATTATTGAAATGTGAGAGTTCGTCCCTATCATGGAGTTCTTATTGAGTTGTTGTTCTTCCACTTGGTTTTTTCTTTTCTTTTTTTTTTGTCTTTCTTTTCGTTTTGGTGTTGGTTCGTGTATATTTTATTCTTTTCCCTGTACTCTTGTGAAGAACGTTGTTCTTTTTTCCTTTTCTTCTGTGTTTAGTACTTTCTTAAGTGTTTCATGTAGAGATGGTATTGTGGCTGCATAATTTCTTAGGGATTGGATATCTGGGAAAGATTTTAATTCTCCCTCACTGATGAAGCTTAGCTTGGCCGGGTAGGTTATTCTTGGTTGAAATTGTTTATCTTTTAGGACTTTGAACATAGGGCTCCAAGCTCTCCTAGCTTGCAGGGTTTCTGCAGATAAATCTGCTGCTATTCTGATTGGTCTTCCATGGTAGGTGATCTGGCCTTTTTCTCTTACTGCCTTTAGGATTTTTTCTTTTGTGCCTACTTTATTTAGGTGAATTATTATGTGTCTAGGAGTTGGTCTTCTCATTTATTGTCTTGTGGGGGTTCTCTGAATCTCTTGTGTTTGAATTTTTGTATCACTGATTAGCTGAGGGAAGTTTTCTTGAATGATCTCATGGAAAGTTTGTTCCAATGTGGTCTCTGTTTCTCTTTCTGCCTCAGGGAGTCCGATTATTCTTAGGTTAGGCCTCCTGAGGTATTCACTCATCTCTTGAAGGTTTTGTTCTGTCTTTTTGAGCTTATTTTCTGTGTTTTTAAGAGTTTGGGTTATTTATATATTTTGGTCCTCAAGCTCTGAGATTCTTTCTTCTGCTTGGGTAATTCTACTTTCCATGCTTATAAATTTGTTATTTATTTCATTCACAGTATTCTTTATTACTGTTATCTCAGATATCAGCTCCTTCCTAGTTTCTTCTTGTGTCTCCTCAATTCTTTTTAATCTCTCCATTATTGTTTTGATATCTACATTTGCATTTTGAGACCCTTCATTCTGGGGACTTTTCATTGTTTGTATTCCAAAGTCAGTTTTCTCAGTACCTGCTCTCCCAGGTGTCTGGGAGAGACCCATACTCTTCTTTTGGTTTTTCTTCATTTCTGTGGATTTTTCTCCCTCTTCCCCTTTCCCTCCCCCTCTTCAACTCTGTTTTTGAGGGAAGGTGGGGTTGCTTTTATTTCTCTTCTGCAATGACCTGTTCTTCCTTATGAGGGTCTTCTGGCTTTGTTCACTTTTCCCTCTGCTTTACAGTCTGTCTATTCAGCAGTATGCAATCTTGGTCCCTAGATTTAAAAAGGGGCATATAGAAGAGAAAATATGAGGAAGGGGGGGTCAATAGGGAGTTAGAAAGAGAGAAGCGTGAGAGGGAAAACAGATATACAAACCAACTATCATTTGAGAACGAGACACAGGGCTGGGAAGAGGTGAAGAAAGACACGTTAGAAAGATTCCGTAAAGAGTACTGATAGCTACACAGAGACAGGGCAATAAAATCGAGAAACAGTGTAAGTCAGAAGGTAAACAACAAAAGTGATCTAAACCAACAGCTACAATGATAAAATCATAAGTCAAAATAAGCGAAAGAGAGATGTGTGAGAGGGATAACAGATATACATACCAGCTATCAGGTGAAAAACAGTCACAGGACCGGGAAGAAATGAAGAAAGACATGTAAGAAAGATTCCCTAAGGAGTACTGAAAGCTACACAGAGACAGGTCAATAAAATCGAGAAACAGTGTAGATCAGAAGGTAAACAACAGACGTGATCTAAACTAACAGTTACAATGATAAAATCATAAGTCAAAATAAGCAAAAGAGAGAAGTGCGAGAGGGAAAACAGATATGCATACCAACTATCAGGTGAGAGAGAGGCACAGGACTGGGAAGAAGTGAAAAAAGACAGGTAAGAAAGATTCCCTAAAGAATACTGATAGCTACAGAGAGACAGGCCAAAAAAATCAAGAAACAGTATAAGTCAGAAGGTAAACACCAAACGTAATCTAGACCAACAGTTTCAATGATAAAATCATAAATCAAAATAAGTGATCAGACTAGGTCACTTCTGTGATCTCCGATTCCAGCCTCTCCCTTTTGTTTTTCATTGCAGCATATGGGTGTGACTTTGTCTCCTGTTTCGCGCTGTTGCCTTAGGAACTGAGGTAAAGTTTGTTGATAGGTGGG